>NC_034434.1:1662873-1684213 GCF_002078875.1 Numida meleagris | reverse complement strand
GGGGTGCGGGGGGGCTGCGCTCCGGGCGGGGCCCCGCGCCTGGCGCTGTCCACTCACCCGGTGCTGAACGTCCGAGCGGACCCGGGGGGGCCGCGCTGCTGGGACGGGGGTGATTGACCCGGGGGGAGCCGAGCACGGTACGGGGCTCTGAGGGCATGGAGGGTCTCTGGGGGACACGAGGAACACGGGGGCTTCGTGGGATCTGGGCGATCCAGGAGGTCCCGTGGGCCACGCTTGGGCCCCAGGTCATCCATCCCCATGAGCTCTGTGGGGTCCTGGTGGGCACCCAGGTGGGCACAGGGTCTCACGCTGCCCTACCAGAGCTGATGTTCAGACCGAGCCCCGGGCTCAACATTTCTCCTGCCCAGCTCTCTGTGTGCAATGAAGGCCAAGAGGACCACCTCCCTTCCGTTCCTGAGCAATCCCCCATGGCCAGCCCTCTTCCCCTGGGCCCACTGCTAAGGATAGTGTCCACTGAGGGCCTTTTTATTATTATTTTGCTATGCACAATTTTTCAGGCATGAAATTGGTCTAAGAGGATTATGGTCCATTATCATCAGCAGGAGTATTTTGCTGGGATTTTCAATTAATATTCCAGAGCACCTCAGGAATATTCACAGGGACCAGGTGGCTACCATGGGGCACTTGACCCACAGCAATGCCCACCAGAGCTGCCTCTTGTCCCTGGGCCAGCCTATTTCAGAGCAGTGCTGAAGCTTTTATCTCTGCCTATCATGGATGTCAGCCTTCCCCCAGCAGAGAAAAACTTATTCCATTGTTGAAGAGGGTGAAAAACCCATTATCTTCCCCCCCATCCACTCTGCACACTGCCTCTGCCATGATTTACTGCGAGTCGTGGAGGATATTTTGCTCTATATTACAGAGATGCAGCTTAACAGCATGGGGGAGGGAGAGGGACACAGAGTCCAGGCTCCTGCCTCCTCTGTTTTCTTGTTGATATACTGGTGACTCGAGGGAGACAGCTCTGTGCCGCAATTTCTTCACTAGAAAATAGGGACGTTGGTCACTCAGCCTTATGAAACTGCTCTGAGATTCCTGGGTGACCAGTTCTGCAAGGGAAAGAAAACTATTATTTTTATGGCTAATATGATCATAATTCAGATTATTAATCACCGCGCAGTCAGGATTTAAGGTTGGCCTCCTGCCCTCCTCTCATCCCATAAATCAGCCTGGACTGTTCGTGGACACAGTCACGTGGATGCAGATGTGCCCGATGATGTGGGCACGTGTCATCTCCCAGCCCTCCCCAGAGGTGAGCAGGTCCACAGAGGGGAGAACAGGGGCACCAGGGGGGCTTTGGTCATGGGAGGGGGCACAGGACAGGCCCCCCAACCCCTCTCCCAGGCTGGGGTCTATGGGGAAGCCTGGGAAGGCTTGTTCCCCTCTCTCCATGTCACTGGGTCCTCTTCAGTCCTCATTTCTCTGGCCAGGAGGTCTCATCAGGTGGAAGAACCTTGCAGCCCTTGCAGCTGGAGACGCATCCTGTCATTCCCCATCAGGTTATTTTTGACTGAGCTCCAGGAGCCTCTCAATGCCCCTGTGGCTCCTCCAGTGCCCCCATAGCTCCCCCAGTGCACCCATGGCTCTAACAGTGTTGCCCATGGCTCTTCCAATCCCCCACTGGCTCTCCCATTGCTCACAATGGCTCTCCCAGTGCACTCATGTGTCTCCCAATCTCCCATTGGCTCTTCCAGTGCCTCTACCAGTCCCCCCCTGGCTCTCCCAGTGTCCCCTATGGCTCTCTCAATCCCCCACTGGCTCTACCAGTGCACTCACAGCTCTCCCATTGCCCCCATGACTTTCACAGTGACCCCATGGTTCTCCCAGTCCCCCACTGGCTCTCCCATTGCCCCCATGACTCTCCCATTGCCCCCATGTCTCTCCCACTGCCCCCTTGGCTCTCCCAGTCTCCCAGATCTTCCCTGCAGAACCAGTTCATCCATGATGCCGTGGGTCCATGCCCTCAGGAGTGCTTTATGCCTGGGCTTCTTTCAATTCCCTGGGCTTCTCTGGGACTTAAACATATGTTTGCAGTTAATCCTGAGCTTACATTCTATCCCAGATAGGAAGAACTGGGGTCTCTGGGCAAATTATCCTGCTGTTCAAGGCAGCTGAAGGGCTCCCTCTAATTCAACTGAGCATTAATCCTCTCTCCCTGCTCTGCTCTCCTCCTCCTCCTCCTTCACTCATTTCTTTCCTCCTCCTCAGACAGCATTTTTGAGGCTTTATTCCTTTCCCCTTCTTTCCTTCCTTCCCACACCCCAGGCAAGCAGTGGGAAACTTCCCAATTTCCAGGGAAAACCAGGTGCTGGGTGCCCTCCCCTTCTGGTCCTGCACCAACAATCCCCACTGAATCATCTGTTCCTGCAGAGTCGGAGTTCAATCAGGGCACGTTTGGTTTGCCTGGCAGGCAGCGAGCTGCAGGACTCTGCAGGATAACACCAGGAAATGAAATATTTGCACTGTGCAGGGAGGTATAACCCACCTGCAGCCACGGGGCAGGCACCGGATCGGGGGAATGGGATCAGGTACAGTGTGGCAGGATGGGGACACAGGGCTCGGTGAGGATGGGCAACCACCCAAATCCCAACGCCGCAGCTGCCGGCTGACGCCTGCTGGGAGAAATGTTTGCCAACTGAGAGCTGGTGTTCCTCCACATTGCTGTAATTAGAGCTGGGCTGCAAACACAGCCGGAGAGTGAGGCTGAGGACAGAAAGACAGGAGTGCTGGCAGCCAGCAGGGCTATCTCCGGGTGGGCATGAGCGTTCTGCCTGCCCGGTGGTGTTTGTGCCCTTGGCTGTTGGGAGATGCTCCAGGGATGGACAGGGGAGGGGGAGGCTCAGTGGGAGGCTGGAAACGTGGGAAGGGCTTGGTGACATTGAACCAAGTCATGGGGGTTTCTCCCCAGCAGAGGCCAATACTCAGGAGGACGCAGCAGAAAAAGCCATGGAATCTCAGCTCCAGAATGTGACATGCACAGTTCACCACCATTCTGAACGTCCACTCTGCACAGAGGGAGAAACTGAGGCACAGGGCAGGATCATGACTCCCCCCTCATCCTTGGGACTGAGAGGACGAATGGGGCGAGCAGGGGATGGATGAGGTGATCAGGAGGACGGATGGGGTGAGTAGGAGGATGGATGGGGCTAACAGGAAGATGGATGTGGGGAGTAGAAGGATGGATGGGGTGAGCAGGCAGCTGCAATAACTCAAGGCAGTGCTGCAGGGATGTCCAGGTAAGGGCAAGATGTGGCCACACATCGCAGCTGCTGGGAGGTGACTGCTGGTGGCTGCAGTGTGTCTGCTTGGCTGCAATCCTCCTTGGCTGAGGGAGAGGAAAGCTGAGTGCCTGGGCTTGGTGACACACTCTGTCATCACCTCTAGTTCACGGAAATTCCTTCTCTGCTCTGTGGGGAAATTATTGGCTCGAGCAGGAGGATTGGGGATGGTCCCCTTTGTCCCATATGCACTGAATGGTGGGCATAAGGAGGAGGCGGCTTGTTGGGGTCCCACTGCTGGGACTTGCCAAGGAAGCAGGAGTGGCACTGCCACTGCCCAGGAGGGGCAAGGGCAGAAAGCAGCAGCTCAGAGCTGGGGGGACACACGGACCCACCTGGGCAAAGCAGCCTGTCCCTGCCCAGAAGTTGATGGAGGGGACATCTGAAGTGTGAGGGTCCTGGGATAGGGGGCCCGGTGACCCTAACCTTGTGCCATATTCCCCCGTTGACACCCCCTACCCAGGGTGGCCCCTGCTGCCGGCCCCTGGGTGCTGGGTTCTGCCAAGCTGCTGCTGCATGTTTCCAGGCGCTCCTTGTCCCCGGGGAAGGGGAATGTGAGGAACGCGGCCCTGCGCGCCCTGCCCGGCCACCCACCAGCTAAGAATAGACCAGGCCTGGACAGGCCCCTGCCAGCACCAGGGACGTGGGGTCCCCCCCAGCACTCACCTCCCTGCAGCACGGTGAGTGTGCATAATGAGCATGGAAACATAGGAAAATGGGTTTTTGCCGTGCCCAAAGGGTCCCCGAGCTGGAAAAAGGAACCCAGCGTGATTCTTGCTTTTGATTTGTGGGGTTTTAAGGCAGATTTTCTCTCCGTGAGCTTTGTGCACAGGCATCACCGGCACCTCCCCTGCAGGCGTGGGGTGCTGCTTTCTGAGCTCTCCTTAGAGGATCTCTGTGAATTGAGAGGGAATCTCCTCTTTTTCCCACTCTTTTCTATTTATTTTTTTCCTAGGGAGCAATTTTGCCAAGCCTCCTACTTTCAGCAGGAAGCATGATGCAGAAGCCTGGAGGCAGCAAAATCTCTCCAGATGTTATCACAATGGAGAAGGGAAATCATCCCCATTTCAAAGGTATCTTGTAGAACATTGGTGACGGGTTAGCAGAGCCCTGAGGGCATCAGCAAGTACTGATTGCCCTGAAAACTTCACCTGTTCCTCCACCCACGGCCCAGCCCCTCCATTTAGGCTCAGGTTGGGAACTTTGCTCCATCTTAAGCTGGGCTGGGAGTAGCCTGGTGTCCTGTCTCACTGTGTGGCTAAATCTTGGACCTGTGTTGAAGGTAAAGTGCTGTCCTCCTGCACTGGATGGATCTTGAATCTATGTTGAAGGTAACGTGTGTCCTCATGGATCTGGGATCTGTGTTGAAGGTAACGTGGTGCTCTCCCCACCTGAATGGATCTTGGATTTGTGTTGTGGTGTGCTCCTCCATCTCCTGGGTGAGCCTTCATCTTGTATTGTCTCTCTAATCAGCAGATCACAGCTCAGTGCACTCATCACCCAGCACCGTGGCATTGTCCTATGTCTTGTTCTAGGACATTCAGCTCCTTGTGGATCCTCTGATGTTGAGTTAGGGTTGAGCTTGTATTGCAGTTCCTGAATGAGCCTTCAGTGTGGCTCTTTTTCTCTCCAGAAAGCAATTCTCATGATGCTGGCAGGACCTTGATGACCTTGGAGACCTCATCCCTCCATTAATTGTGCAGAAAGGAGCCATGGGCTCAGAATTACCAGCAATGAGCTGAACTTGATGGAGCACACCTGCACCAACCTGCCCTATGGGGCTGGAAACAAGCTTGGCTTCACACCAGCTCTCACCTTGCAAGGGGATATGACACAAAGTCTTTGCTCTGCGAGCATCGTGTAGCTAGGTTGGGGAGGGGGGGTAAGGATGATGCTCAGTGTGCTGGAGCACAGGGCAGCTGCATTGGGGTGGGTGTGCATGGGGGTTTGGGGCAACTGCTTCACCAGCCCAGGGAGCAAGGTGGGAAGAGGAGCGACTGGTGACTTCCCTTCCCTGCGGGTGTCCTGTGCATGGATGCAGGAGAGCTGGAAGAAAATAACCACAAACCAGAGCATGGGTGGGCAGACATCTGTCTTCTGCTCCTCTTGGGTGCCTCTGGGGTCTGGGTTTCCTCGTGTAATTCATGGCTGAGGGTGGAGGTAATCAGATGGGAGGGACAGCAGGATCCATCCTGGATCCCCTAATTTCCCCTCCTGCTCGGGGCCGCAGCAGATCGCAGCTCTTTAAGGCTGCAATAATCCCTGGCCTGGGATTAGTTTTGCACCTAATCACTGCAGAACAAATACGAAGTTTTATTTACAGAAGCAGAAGAAAGATGGGGGGGGGGGGGGGGAGACGGGGGGAGAAAAAGCCTCAAGCACTGCTGATCCCAAGATAATCGGAGCTGGAGAGCGGGCGGTGATCACTGACCTCGTAGCCCCCCCCCTTCCTCCCCCCAGCTCTTACGTAAGCGTGCATCATTCAGTGCTGGAGCATCCCACTGAGATACCCCACCCCCAAGAAAGAGCTGAGCTGCTGCGCTGGGGGTAACAAGACATGGGTTTATTTCTCATCCATGCAAATGAACAGCCCAGCAGTGGGCAAACCAGGGATGGGCAGAGGTCAGAAACATGCTCTGTGCTTCCCAAGCCTGCCCTCTGTCACTCGAAGCCCCCATGGCTTTGCCCATCCTGGCACAGGGGCTGGAGATGGGTGGTGGGGACACATTCTGGATTCACTCCCCCCTGGGCACAGGAGCAGTCCTTGATGGCTCCGTGCCTGCCGGTGCCTGAATTTCTCTTCCTTTTATGCAGATGTTGGCAAATAAATAGCTCTTCTCTGCTTTGGCTCTTGCATAGTGGAAAAAAAAATGTCCAACCTGATTGGAGAGAGGAGTCCTGGGCTGTGGAAACCCATGGCTTCGTGGGCAGAAGTGCCTGCAGCATTGCCACCAGCTGCCTGAGTGCCCGTGTTTGCACCCTGTCTGTGCTCCCCCCGTCTGCATTTGCCTTATTTGAGTTCCATTTCCGAGCTGGATTTGAAGGCCTTTCTCCTTGATGTGAACAACTTGACACCCAAGACGATGGTGGCAATCAGGAAGACAAGCGCCAGCGCAAGCAGGACCCAGGCACCTGCTGTGGCTTGTTTGGTGCCCACAGACATGCCCAGAAAATCAGTTTTGTCAGAGGCAGCTTGGAATTCAGTGGCTAGAAAATAGAGAAAGGAGAGACATGGTTGGTGCTGGGGGCTCCGGGCTGGGTGTGGTGGGTCACCTGCTCTTCCTTGGCTGGGCTCTTGGGTGACTTGTCTGCTTGAGACTCAGCTTGTTGGGAAGTCAGCGAGAGGCACCAAATCCCCTGTCATTTTTTGGGGGGACAAGGGGGCACTGGAACAGCTCCATGTCTACCATGAGCCCCATCCCCACTCTGGTGAGGACAAAAATCTGCCCCCACCGTGGACCAACCATGTCCAGCCCATTCCCACCTGTACCTGCGTAAGGAGTCCAGCTGTACTCGGGCCAGCCCAGCACCTCCCCATTCTTCGTGTTCTCCTTCACCAGCCATGTCATGAGGGGCTCAAAGTAGCTCATCAGGGCCTCTGCTGACATGTTGGGCTGCCCCGTGATGAGCTGCATGGCTTCAGGCCATGGCTTGCTGAAACCCAGCTTCATGGCATCCCTGTGGGGGGAGAAATTGGATGCAGTGTGTTCCTTGTGGCCCTCATCTTCCCCAGGGCTTGAGATTCTTGGTGGCAGCAGCCCTGGGGCACAGCTCGTGCCTTCTGACACCCACAGGGCCGTGGAGAGAGGTTTCCATGGAGGATGTTGGGGTAAAAACCCTCAGTGAATTCAGCCTGATGCAGTTCACTTTATGGGTGAAAGGGTTAATTTTGCAGGCACTTTCCTCGAAGTGAGGGGGCTGTTTTCCCTAAGGAACAAGGGGCTGCGGGGGAGGAGGAGGAGGAGGAGGAGGAGGAGGGAGCCTCCACCCTGCCAGGGTCCCAGCTACCATCTAGTGGCTGCTTTTGCAATCACAGCTGTAGCACCCAGCCCAGGGTCCCCGTGGCCACAGCCCAGGGACAGGGACATAGCTGGGATGAGGAAGGGATGGGGCACAGGGGGCTGCATTGCCTCCTGTCTTGCTGAGCTATGGGATGACTTTCAGGCATTTGGACATAAAGGCCCTGCCCTGCCCACACACCTACCCCAGGAGCTTCCCAGCCTCCTTGGACTGGTAGATGTCACATGTGTGCAGGGGTCCCGTGTGCCCAGCTGCTTTGCAGAGTGCCTGGTGGAACTGGAACTGGATCACGAAGCTGACAAAGTACCTGGAGGGTTACATGGGGAGAGACCCTGCTAGTGGCTGTGAAGGAAATGAATGTTCTCCCCACCTCCCCTCACTGCAGAATCTCAGCTTTGAGAAGCATCACTGGCTTTGAAGCTCCACCTGCATCAGTTTGGCCCAATCTGGTGATGCCGTTTTTCCTTTTAACGTGTTCTTACGGCTGCTTGGAGGTATAAGCCCATCATTGTTGGAGAGTTCCCAAATCCAGCCTTCCCCTCTGAGGCTCTGTCAGGATGGGCACCACCTGGTATCCCACCAGTCATGAAACAAGGTAGCGTAGCTGCACCTCAACTGGCGGTCCCTGCTTCTGCGTGGGCTCATTTATCCTTTCAGGTGCCCCCCCTGACCAAGCTTTGCTTGCTCACCTGATGTAGGGGACGTTGGCAGGGATGTGAAACTTTGCCCCTGGGTCGAAGTCATCTTCAGACCTTGGTACTGGTGGGCACAAGCCCTGGTACTTCAACCTGGGCCAGAGAGGGAGAATTAGTCCAGCTTGGGGAGGAGAAGATGGGGTTAGCTGGGTGGGGATATGGAGGTATGTGAGGATTGAATAAGGTGTTCTGTACTCTGTCACATCCCCATTGCAGCCAACTGGGCCACAGAGAGGGATGATGGCCAAGCACCAAAGAGAGGTCTGAATGTGAGCATACCTGAGGTTCCACCACTGCTGGTTGTATTCATCCTCCTTGATCCGCCCATCAAACACCTTCCAGCGCCACTGGTCCATGAGATATCCAAAGGGCAGGAAGGCAATTTTGTCCAGCGCGATGCTCATCAGGTAGTTAATGTCACTTTCTGCCCAGAGTGGGAAGATGTGAACGAGGCAGTACTGTGGCCACCTCTCCACCCTGTATGGATCATTCCGCCCAAAGGCGGAGTGTCCCTGTTGGATCTTGTCCCTTCCATTGATACACAGACACTGTGCACGTCCCTGCTACCTTCTGCCCTGACCCTCTGCATTTCCAGTTGCCTCCCCAAGCACTGTGCTGTGTGGTGTTCCCATGCCAGCTCACCTTCATTTTCTGTCACTTGGTCCAGCAGGTTGATGCTGTGCAGGTGTTTCGGGGTGGAGACAGACAAGGCCATGACATCCCCAATGGCCTCATGGAAGCCAGGGTTGGCTCCATCACGGAATGAGATGGGCTGGTCCATATACTGCAGGAAGTACTGCACGTGGCCCATCTCATGGTGCACTGTGATTAGGTCGTCCATGTTCACCACGGTGCACTGCTTGATTCTGGATGAGGACAAGTGGGATGGGGAGAGAACAGAGGGCAGTGCTGGGGTGAAAGTGTTCAGAGATGACCATACCCCATTAAGCTAGTTTTTTCTTTGGTCTCTTTCATGTATCCCTTCCCCAGGTCTGATGCCCGCCTGCGCTGGTCCTGCTCCGTGGGGTTGGTCTCTGGCTGTCTTCCTGCCTTTCCTGCTGCCCCTGCCCATTCCCTGTTGGTGTTCATTGGCTTTTTCACCTTCTAGGGCAAGTCAGGGTAGGTGTGGATTGCCCTCCATCTACTGTGGGGGCTCCTGCCAGCAGTGTCAGCATCTTGGGTACCAGTGGGGCTGCCGCAGCCACAAGGAAAGAGGCAGTGTGGTGGCTTCAGGCTGTGTGCCTTCATCCTACCTGAAGTCCTTGCGGTTGTAGAAGTCCCAGGCCGAGGCGTGACAAACCACCTCCCGCCCATCCGCTGGCTTCTCAATCATGGACTTGTCCCAGAACTCCTGCGGCATGGGGATGAGGCCCAGGGAGGTAAAGAAACGGTCCGACTCCTCAAACATCATCTTGGGTGTCCAGCCCTGGGGAGAAGCAGACAGAAGATCTGGTGAGGGGCAGTGGAAGCTCCTGGAGTTGCTGGAGGGAGGCTGGGGGCAGTCTTGTCCCTCTGGGCAGGGGAGGTCTGTAGGTATCAATTAGAGCTGGGTCCAGCCTGTGGTACATCCAGATGGGGAAAGAACAGAGGTATTTCATAGAAGTTTTTGATAGCATCAAAGCATTTAGCAGTGTTGGTGTTGGCAGGGACCAGAGGTTCCCAAGGGGCAGAGCAGGCTGTGGAAGCACTGACCTGTTGTTTCATGGCTGGGGTGGCATCCACTTTGGTGGCATCTGGGAAGGGCATCACCAGGTCGAAAACATTGGACCATGACTGAGCCCACATGTTGCCTGGAAAGTGCAGGAGGGAGACAGGGAGAGGAAAGAAAAGGCAACCAGTTACTCTCAACTTTTGCGCAGGATTGGGCTAGTAGCAATCTCTTCCTGCTGGGAGACACAACTCAGCCCAGCAAAGCCCTTACCCAGCAAGTGAGCAGGAATGGGACCCCTCAGGCTTATGTGCTCTGCACCATACTTGTTGTATAGGGCGCGACGTACGTAGGCATGAAGGTTGAGGTACAGGGGCTGCAGCTGCAGATACAGCCTCTCCAGATCTTCCTCAAAGGTGGGTGTCTCATAAAGAGATCTCCAGTAAGCCCCATTGTCTGTGTATCCTGTGGTAGGGCAAGAGCAGAAGTTGTCAATTCCCTTCTTGGGCAAGTCTTGGGCCCCAGGTTTCCCCACGAGGCAGTGGACCTAGTGAGCATTGGTGGGACCTCCATGCCCTCAAGATGTTGGCTCTGATCTGGATGATCAGCTCAATTCCCTGCCCGCAGGGTTCCAAGGTCATGGTGGGTGTCTGAAGGAGCAGGACACTGACCATTGAGCACAGCTGCCTTGTTGCTCAGTTCCACGTATCGCTTGTATTTGTCCTTGATTTTCGCTCCAGAAACATCCCGCCAGCCCTTCCAGGCAAAGAGGAGCTCATCATAGTCCCGTGAGGTAGCCAGGATGTCCGTGAGGTCTGAAGAGAGAGCAATGAAGGCAGACTGATGGTGTTGGATGGGTTGGCCTGCTGCAATGATGCTAGACCCAATACACTGCTCAGGGGACATCACAGAGAAGGTGAAAGGGCCCCTTCATGACCCTTCTCTGTGCCCCTGTGAAGAATCCCTCCTTCCTGGGGTTGCTGCAGATGAACCACTGAACTCCCTGCCAGATCTTACCAGGATCCAAGGGGTGGCAGGTGTTGTCCTCCCTGCAGACCTTGGCTATGCTGTATCTGGTCTCCATATCTGAGAGGAGGGTGTTGTACTGCAAAGGAGATCGCATTACGTGAGCTGCTTATCCTTGCTCCTGCTCTTGGGGAACAACACAGCCCCTGGGTGTTTTCCTCTGGCCCCTTCCATGCTGTCCTGGAAGGTTGTATGAGCCCAGAAGGAGGCAAAGATGAGTCAGTACGGAAAGTGTTAGGCCAGCATGCAAGGCGCTGTTGTCATCCAAGCAGGTGGACACCACTGCAGGATGGGACTGACAATATTTGGGTGGGATACCCTGGGGGCAAGAACCTTGCCTTTGTGTAGAAGGCCCCAAACCATCAGTTTCTGCAAGGGCAGAAGGGCGTTTCCTGAAAGCTGGGAGAAGCCTGTGTCTTCACACAAAATAATGGCAAAGGACACCCATTCCTGCTCTGTCCCCTTGCAGCTCACCTCTTTCAGCTCGTCCTCTGGCAGGGCTGCCCTCTCAAGGACACTCAGCTTATTGAGGATGCGGGTGACAGTTTCGTCCTGGAAGTCCGAGGGGTCGAACTGCCTGGCTCTCATGCCATACTCAATGGTGTGCTTGGACATGGCCAAGTTCTTCTCCAGCTGTAAAAGCAGGAGACAGGAGAGGAGTTACCTGAGGGAGATCTCTGAGACAGTCCATCAACAGGAGCACCACCTGCAATGCCATGACTGCCAGCATCCCCATGGCTTCCCACACGTTCTTCCCTCACAGTCCCAGGGTTGATTCCTTACCATGACTTCTTTGTTGTGGTCAGTGATGTTGGTGTTGTAGTCCCAAGATGCCTCAGTGTAAGCATTCCACACCACCTCAGCCGTGCTGTTGTACTCAGCCAAGAACTCTTTAGCTTGTGCTTCATCTACTATTTTGTCTAGAGGAAGAGATAAATGAGGGAAGAGAGAGGGAGTCCTGTTCACAAGAGCATCATTCCATGGAGAAACCATGCTTTAACTTTTCCCACAGCTGCACGTCTACCGAAGGATGCCACAGCCTGGGAGCAGGCTGAAGATGGAAGTGTCCCATGGGACAAGGGGTGGGATATCAGGACAAGCTGCACACTCTAGGCCCACTTGGGCAGGCCAATGGCACCTGCCTCAATGGAAGATGAAACCACCCAGAAAACAACACCCTTAGGCTGGGCATTTCCCTCTTTCCTGGCATGGAGACTTCATTTATCTGCAGCAGAAACCTCCTTGTCTTGCCTAGGGGTTAGCGATTTCCCTTGCCCCTCCCCAGCCCCAGCCTTACCGATGCCATCAGGGTACCCTTCGGGGACAGGGGGACGCCAGTCAAACTCAGGCCAGCCCAGCACCTCGTTGGTCTTGTTGTTCTGCTCCTGCAGCCAGGTGGTGACAGGGCTGAAATACTCCAGGAGCGCCCCAGCATCCATCTTATCCGTGCCAGTGAGGTTGAACAGGATTTCCTGCCATGACTTGGAAGACCCGGCCTTCAACACCTCCCTGCAATGGAGTGGGACAGTAAGAGCTGGCGTGAGATCAGGGCATGGGTGGGAGAAAAGCTGTAATGGAATCTTGACACCACAAGGGCTGAAGATACTATTCCTGAGAGGGACACAAACCTGGAAACTGCCTCTGAAGCCCCCCAGCTATCCTGTGCTTGGGGGCTGAAAACTCTCCATCACATTCTCATGCATTCATTAACACCCAGGGGGTCAACAGGAACCAAACATGCTTCAATGACCTCTTGTCTGGGTGGAGCTAGTGACAGGGATAATAGCAGGACTCTGGTGAGGACCACTCACCCCACCCCAGTGCTTCCATGAATTTCCATCTATCCATCCATCCATCTGCAAAGCTATTTCTCCAGCCATCTCCATGGCCACTTTTTCCTTCCTTCCTTTCTTCTTTCCTTCCTTTCTTCCTTGCACACCATCAGCTTCCACGCACACATCTGCCCGTGGCGATTGTCCCGACCCTCCTCTGTCCCCACCTGAGTTTGGCTCCAGCCTCTTTGGACATGTAGATGTCACAGGTGTGCAGGGGACCGGTGTGGTTGGCCGCCTGGCACAGCGCCTTGTGAAACTGGAACTGGAGGATGAAACTCACAAAGTACCTGCCGAGGAAGCCCGGGAAGGTGAGCACTGGGGACAAAGGGAAGCAGATGTGTCCCAGGGCATGGCTGAAGGCACCATGCCACACGTCTGCTTCCCATCATTTTTGCTCCCAAGCACTGGATGGTCTCTGTGTCTTTGAGAAGGAGCAATGTATCCCAGTCTCTATCTGAAGAGCTGAGGTCCCTGCACCCCCCACAAACCCCTATCCCCTTCCCAGCACTTCCTCTACCTGATGTAAGGGGTGTTCCCAGGGATGTGGTACTTTGCTCCAGGGTCAAAGTTGCTTTCATTCCTCGAAACTGGAGCACAAATGCCCTGGTATTTGGTTCTGTGGACAACAGAGAATGACAACATAAGCTGGAAAGAGGAAGCCAGATGGACAAAGGGTGGGAACAGAAAAAGAAAACCCAGTGCTAAAGAGATCTGCACAATTGTGTCCTTTAATGTATTTCTGTTCCTCAACCCATCCATCCATCCATCCATCCATCCATCCATCCATCCATCCATCCATCCATCCATCCATCCATCCATCTTTCTCCAGCCATTTCTGTGGCCACTTTTTTCCCACCCTGCACATCCACAGCCTCCACACGCGCATCCACCCTCCGTGGCCATCCCTACCTTAGGTACCACCAGTCGTAGTTGTAGCGGCTCGGGGGCGTGCGGCCGTTGAACACGTTCCAGCGCCACTGGTCGATGAGGTATCCGAAGGGCAGGAAGGCAATCTTCTCCAAAGCCATCTTCAGCAGGTAGTTGATGTTGCTCTCTGCAGGAAACAGAGCTCGGATGGGGCTGGGAAGGAGCCTGGGTGGACAGCACTAAGGTCACCAGACTTTTTGTTGGCAATAGGGTGAGGAGAGCTGGATGACCAGTTGGAACAGCGTTTCAACATGTAGTTTTTCTTTCTAGTGAAGCTTGCATGGGACATAGGAGGTTTTTCTAGCTGCAGCTCCTGCCAGGGGCAACTTGGGCCTCCTAACTGAGTGGGAACAATGGAAGTGAAACCCACTGTCCCCTTGCCTTCAACTTGGCTCTCACCATGAAAAGGTCTCTGATGAGGGTGACTAATGCACAAGTTCACTCTACAGGGTCTTCAGGCTGAAAGGGAATTGCTCCCCACGGCTGGCATGGCAAAGCAAAAGTTGCCACAGTTAAGATCCAGAACTGGAGTCAAACTGGGGACAGTCACCACCCTTCCATGGGAAGCACAGGGGGTGGTGACATCTGCTTTCCACTGCTCCTTGGGGAAGCCTAGCAAAGGTGAGTTGAAGAAGGACCAGCTGGAGAGCCAGCTGAAGCTGTGGGTCAGGAAGGGTAGGCAGCAGTGTCCTGAAGGGCTGCTGGCTGCTGCCATCATGGAGCTGGCGTGGCTGCAAGGACCTGCTAGTCAGACAGCAATGCCTGGAGGCAGAGACCATCTGCTCCATGCTGTTTGTACAGCGTGGGCACGGCACTCTTGTGTGCTGTGATGGCTTCCCCATCATGAAGCAGATTTAATGACAAGGCAGGAGGACCCGGGACTGTCCCTCCGCAAAGCAGCCGCCTGCGGGAGCAGGCTGTGAACACTTGGTTTCCTCTGCTGCCGTCTGCTTTGACATGTTGGCTGAGAGGTGGCTGCAGGGAGGAGATCCTTGCCAAGCTGAGCAGTGTCCTGCAGTGACAAGTCCTCCTCCACTGCACTGCCTGGCAGGCAGACATGTCACCCGCTGACTGTCCTTGTGACTGAGCATGTGAGCTGCTCAGGGGGCTCCTGGGAGCTTCTCAGTGAGGGGAGGGGAAACACTGGAAAGACTGAAGCTGATAAAGCACAAAGATGTTGCTGTCAGGTTTGGGACTGCTGAGGAAGGGAGTGGATAGGTTCTGAGGAGCGTCACTGCTGCTCTTGATGGTGAAAAGAATGGAGTCAAGAAGGGGTTGTCAATGGAGACAAGGAGGAGATGTCCATGGAGTCATGAGTCAAGAAGGGATTGTTTATGGAGCAAAGAAGGGGTCCATGCATGGATCCACAGAGCCAAGAATGGGTTGGTTCTTGTAAAAAGGAAAGAGTGAGAGGCATGGGGCCTCTCCTTCTCTTGGCTGTGTCACCAGACAGCAGCCTACCCTGGCACGTCCCCCTCCCTTCCTGGTGCCATGGGCAGTGTTCGAACCCTCCAGGTCTGCAGGGCAGCTGCCATACCTTCATCCTCAACAGCACTGCTGAGGAGCCCGATTTTCTGAAGGTGGCTGGGGGTGGAGACGGACAGGGACATGACATCACCGATGGCCTCGTGGAAGCCGGGGTTGGCCCCGCCGCGGAAGGAGACGGGCTGGTCCTTGTACTGCAGGTAGTACTGCACGTGGCCCATCTCGTGGTGCACTGTAAACAGCTGCTCCATGGTCACCGTTGTGCACTGCTTGATCCTGCCAGGTAAAAGCAGCATTTCCTGAGCTGGGTGAGGAGTCCTGGTCTGCTCACACACCCCTTGATGGGAACAAACTCTCAGGGTCCCTAGAAGGGTGGCAGAAGTCCATGTGGAAAATGAAAACAGCAGACGGGAAAGCAGAGCAGTGTGGTTCCTTGAAAACTTATCCCAGAAAGAGAAAGGTCAGGGTGGGGGTACCTAAAATGGTGACCTTCCAAGGGGACTGAGGAGGCTCTTGTTCTGCAGACCCTGCATGCCCACACGCACCTGAAGTCCTTGCGGTTGTAGAAGTCCCACGCCGAGGCGTGACACACCACTTCCCGTCCATCTGCCGGCTTCTCCAGCATGGACTTCTCCCAGAACTCATGTGGCATCTCCAGCAGCCCCAGGGAGGTGAAGAACTCCTCCGAGACCCGGAACATGTGGGTGGCATTCCAGCCCTGGTAGGACATGTGGGATGGTGTGGATGCAGCCCCCACAACTGGTCCCACCACATCATCATGCCTCTTTTTGCACCCACTGCTTCTTTGACCATTGCTGGATGGGGAGTGGGGTCATTTCTGTGTCCCTAGTTCTTCCCAGAATTGGCTTTTCTGCTGTTCCATGTACAGATACAGGCAACAGCTCCCACAGGCTCAATTTTATGGGCAAGCTCTGGCCAATAACTCCCCCTTTTTTTTCCAACTGGTGCCACTAGTAAGTCTCTCAGCCTGGTACCTGATTCACCATGGTGCTTGTGACATCCAGGTTAGGCTTATCGGGGTAGGGGACCATTAGATCATAGATATTGTTCCACTGCTGAGCCCACATGTTGCCTGAAAGCAGAAAACAGCAGGAGTGGGGCCAGAGATGGGTCAAGAGGAAGAGAAACATAGCAATAGTTGGGACCCCCCAGTCCCACTACAGCTCTCCAGGCCCACCAGCACCCCTGGGCCTTACCGAGGAGGTGAGCAGGGATGGGGCCCTTCAAGTTGATGTATTTGGGGCCATAGCGGTCATAGAGCTTTCTCCGGACAAAGGCGTGCAGGTTGAGGTAGAGTGGCTCCAGCTGGTTGTAGAGATGCTCCAGGTCATCCTCGAAGGTGGGGGAGTCGTACCAGGAGCGCCAGTAGCTGCCTGTGTCCTCAAATCCTGCAGGGAGGCAGTGATGACCCCTGGCTTCAACCCCAAGGGGCTCTCCCCACATCCAGCCCCAAGAGCTGGGACTGTTGAGCATCAGTGGGATTTTTACTCCTTCCCCAAGTTGTCAACACCCGGGCAGGGGGGAAGTGGAAGCTCTATGCATATGGCATGAGGAGAGCAGACCACACTGCCCTGATTCCCACCCCTGACCCACCCCACACCCCCAATCCACTCGCACCATCCATCTGATATGCCTCGTTGCTCAGCGTCACAAACTCCTGGTACTTGGGACGCAGTGGGTTGCCTGCAGCATTGTGCCATCCCTCCCAGGCATAGAGGAGCTTCTTGTAGCTGCGGGAGGTGGCCATGATGTCCGAGATGTCTGGGGCAGAGGAGACAAGCAGGACATGAGAACCCAGTGGGAAGGAGGGGCAGGAACAGGGCACAACCCACAGCAGGTCTGTGAGGTGCCACCACCATTGCACTGGACACAGATCACAGAATCATAGAACCATTAAGGTTGGAAAAAAACGACAGAGGTCATCAAGTCCAACCACCAACCCATCCCTACCATGCCCACTCATAGAATCATTAAGTTTGGAAAAGATCTCCAAGATCATCTAGTCCAACCATCAACCCATCACCACCATGTCATGGTGCTCCAGACTTGTGCTCCAGACCCTTCAAAGCTTCCTCATCCCAGGACAAGCCCATGAACATGAACCAGGACCCTATCAACCATGACCTGCTGGGGATTTGGGGACTGGAGCACACTGGGGGTGCTCATTGGGAGGCAAGGGACAGGGATGGGGATGGTCTGTACCTGGCTCCAGATCCCAACAGGTCCCGTTGTCAAGGCACACCTTGGCTGTGGAGTAAATTTTGTCCATGTCGCTCAGGATGGTGTTGTACTGTGGGGAGGAAAAAGGCACTGAGGATGGAAGGGGGTGGGAATGGCTGCTTAGAAAGGATTTACAAACATTTCCCACCTCCGGAGCACGTGAGTGCGTCCGGAAGAGAACCCAGCGTGTTTGTACAACACAGTTTTGTGGGAGGTGAGCGTCATTTCTGCACCCATTGTGCAGAGGCTCTTTGGGACAGACAACCCACACACAGCCGCTCGCTGAGCCCTTCCATGTCCTGAAGCACGGCTATTTATAACACCCTTCATCAGATAGAACAGAATGTTTATCAGAGTGGGCAAAAAAAAAAAAAAAAAAAAATAGGAACAGGAGGAGGGAAGGGTATTTATTTCTCCAAACTTCAAAAACAGCAAACAATAGCGATGGGAGGTTTCCTGGAACTTGCCCAGGGAGCTCATTCCCAGGGAAGGAAATTCTGTTCCTCTCTCTGTCTCCATTCCTCTGCTCTGGGCGGGTTGAGGGGATGGTGCTGGATGACGGCAGTGGGCGCGGGCAGAGGGAAATGAGGATGATACGTGGGGAGATGTGATGCTCCCTGTTAGCAAAGATAGGTTTCCAGGAAGGAACCAAGGCCAATGCTGCTCTGATGAGGATTGTATCAATGGGTTTCCAAGCCAAGTGGTATTGCAGTGGGGAGGTGACTCAAAAGTCAGCAGAGATGCACAGAGATTGCAGCCTGGAGCACTTTACTTGTATTTAAGCTGCAGACCCTGCAAGCTTAGGAGTGCCGTGGGAAAGGCTCAGGCCACCCTGATGTCCCCAGTGCTGGGCTGTGTCCTGGGGCAGCCAAGCCAGCTGGCCCCCAGCCATGGGCATGGGTTGGATGGTATCCAGGGCACACCAAAAGCTGCTCAGTGTAAGCAGGAAATCTCCGGCTCCTCCTCTCAGGTAGCTCTGGACTGATGGTAGGTACTGATACTGGCCACGTGCATCCCCGAGGGTGGACCACAGATCCTATCTGTCCCCTCCATCACTTCCCCACTTTGCAACATCCCTCCAAAACACAATGAAGGGCCAGCAGGGGGGTCTGGATGCTCAGGGAAAAAAGGCTTTCAGAGGGCTTAGCAGAATGCAAGCATCTCCAGGGCTTCACCAACGTATCACCCACCTGCTGCCGCTTGTCCAGGGGCAAGTTGGAAGGCCCCAGGGTCTGGATGGAGCCGATAATTTTCTTCAGGTGTGGGTCACTGAAACTGCTCCAGATGTTGCCATACAGCTCTTTGGCTTTCTTCCCCCATGCCTCTGTGAAGTTTTGCTCCTCCAGCGATGCCTCGACCTGCAAAGAGAGAGGGGGATGTGCCACCGCACACGGTGTCATGAGGGTTTGTGTGAGCCAGAGGGCATGGGACAGACAGGGACAGACAGAGACATCCCCAAGTGACATTTATAGAAAGGGACAGCAGTTTCCAGCCAAATCCACAGCTGCAGACAAGGAGGTGGCATTTGAGGTGGTGTTGTGGCTTGGGTAGGATGGGGACACTGGGATGAGGTGTCCATGCTGCGTGGGCCACCCCTTCTCTGTGCCCTATGAGCCCCACGCCTGGATTTCACCTGGCAGAGGAGTACCCATTTGCCCTGGAGATGCAGCCCCTGGAGATGCACTCAGTTTTGGGGCTCCCACCATTTCCAACCTCCAACCCTGCCAGCCCCAACCTCCCTTCCCAGGCTGTGGGACAGCAGGAGCTCCTGCACCATGGGAGTTATTTAGGCAGCTGGACCTGCAGCCAACAGCCACAGTTTTGGGAAGAGGCACATTGCGAGTGGTAGCATCCACACTCCCAGCCTGCAAACACTGACTATTTTGGGAGCATCCCAGCCTGGGCTGTGGGCAGTGAGAACATGCTGAATGCCTGCCCTGTGCCATCCCAGAGTGATTTATGGAGCTCATTAGCTGTTACTCGTGGCATTTCCAGCCTGGCTCCAACCAGCCTGGGTTGTTTTAGTTTAATCTCCACATTCTCTCGGGAGGATGGGAGTTGCAGTTACAAGGATGGGAGTTACAGCGTGGTGGGGCCAGAAGTGGCCTGGGGCAGGGAGGGAGATGCCTTAAGCAGATGCAGGTGCCCTGCTTGGGACATCCTGGTGCCTCCAGCCTAACCCTGGGGACACCGCACCGTGACTCGTCAGCCCCAGGGACACCCTGCTGCAAGAGCCCTTCACCCATGGGAGTTGCTCCACTAAGCGTGGATGCTCAAGAGGGAGATCTGATCCCTTCCCGTGCCCTGTTTCTGAGCTGGGAGCTGCAGGAGGCAGAGCCCAGCTGTGTTTCGTCTTCTCCTTGAGCAACTGCCTGTGTTTGGTCAGACAAATCATGCCCTAAACTCTCCTGACAGCTCTGGCGGAGTGAGCTGAGGCTGCTGGCTGTGCCCCAGACACCTCTGTCCTTCCAGAATCCCTCTGCCCATTCCTGCATGGCCAAGGGCTGTTGCTCCCCAGTGTCACTTTGTCCCCTGAGCCACCTCTCTGGTGGCAGGTCCTGGGGGAGCCCACACCTGGCTGAGCCCCACTGTGCTATAGCTCTGAGGATTGCCTGGCCCAGAGGTTCATCAAATCCCCCCTAGATTCAGCCTTTGGGTCACCTTAACCCTTTGGTGCTCAGTCTCCCAGTCACACAGCTCACATCCTTGCTGTCTCTGTGATGGGCTGATGTCAGGGGCAGGATCCCCTCCTCTCCCTCTCTGCCTGGGGTAAGACTGCAATGGGATTAGGCAAGCAGCGTGCTGGGTGCTTGGCAGACTGCTGGGAGCATCTCCCATGGAGGGCACAACTTTGTGCACAGCAGCCAGAAATGTTCTCTTTATCTCCCCCCTCTCATCCCCAAAGCCATCTGGGAGCTGCTGGGAGGGGAGTGGGGCAGCCTCAAGAAGCACTGACATCACAGCAAGTGCCCAGCCGTGATCCTTGGCCATTTATTAACATGGGAGAGAGTGCGACTTGCTCTGGGGATGCCCCTGAGCAAACTCCATGTCAGGTGCCTCCAACCCCGCTGCCTGGTGTGGCCCGGATGTGCCCGCTGTGCCTGGAGATCCCCGGACCCACAGCAACATCTGCAAAGGCAGCAGCTGGGTGTGCACCCAGACCTTGTGTCAGCTCACCCTAAAAGGCCAGAGGGGGCACACGGGGTGTCCTGCCAAGCTGGCAGCACCCCTGGCAGTGTTCGTCCCCATCCTGTCCCTGCTGTGCCCTGCATGGACCAACAAGCAGCACACGGTGTGTGTCCCTGCCCCGCAGGCTGCTGGCTGGGCTTGGGGCTGCGTGACGGTGCTTAGGGCATGGAGGTGACACGCAGGTCCCGAAATACAAATTGGTCACGTGGGGGTTGCACTGACCCTGTGCCCCATTTGCTGTATGGTGTGACACATGTAGCTCTGAGCTGCATACAGTGCTGTGGTTGTGTCCCTGTGCCATCATGTCCCTGTCCCCATGCCACATCTCTGTCTTTATGTCACGTCCCTGTCCCCATGCCATGTCTGTGTCCCTGCACAGTGTGGGGATGTGGGCAGCTCCCCACATCCACCAAGAGTTAGGGGAATGCCCACACAGGGCAGGGGCCAGGCACAGCCCCGCAGCTCCATGTCCTGGCCCCAGTGCGTGCCATCCCCCCCAGCCACACCTGCAGGGAACCCACAGCATTGCTCCCCACTGGGACCTGCCAGCACCAGCTGAGCAGATGTCAGATTTCCCATGTTTGGAGCATGTCCCCAAAGCCAGCTTTGTCCCCGTGGGCTGGGGATGACAGGATTTTGCCCTGGTGCCACCCCGTTGCGTGTTCACACTCAGGGCTCTGGCATGGCACAGTGCCAGAGATGTGGAGGGGACAGGGACATCTGACACCTGACCCCAGTCTGGGAAGGGGAGGGGGGGGGGGGGGAGGCAGGAAAGTAAAAGGTTCTGGGAACAGGGAAACACCTCTAAAAATAAACCCAGGCTGCTGAGGGGCCAGGGCTGTGGTGCTGGGGGCTCTCCAGGGGGACAATTTGGGGGGAAAACCTTGCAATTCCCAGGCTGGGAGTCCGAGCCCTGTGCCAGCACCTTGGGGCACTGAGGAAGGAACCTACAGGGAGGAGGGGGAGGAAGGGGAG
>NC_034434.1:1564890-1662788 GCF_002078875.1 Numida meleagris | reverse complement strand
TCTCACCTGCAGGGCAGCGTTGGCGGTCGTCAGGTTGGTGTTGTACTCCCAGCTGGCCGACACGCTTCGGAAGAGGACGATCTCCGCCGTGCTGTTGTAGGCATCGGCGAAGAGAACGGCCCCCGCCTCCGTGGGGTCGAACTGGGGGGGTTCCAGCCCCGGCTGCAGGGCACCCACCAGGCTGAGCCACGGCAGCAGCAGCCCCAGCGTCGCGGGCATCGTGGTGGGAGCTGCGCTGGAGCCTTGCGAGGGAGCTTCCCAACGCTGCCGCCTGCTTATAAGCCAGCGCTAACCCTGCCCACCGTGCCTGCCTCCCCTCGCCGATAAGAAGCGAGCATTTTTGCGCTCGCTCGTGGGCTGCACCGCAGCGGGGTGACAGCGCTGCCTTCGGGGTGCAAAGTCCCCTCGGCGCCCAGCTGTGCCAAAGGGAAGGGGAAGGGGTTGGGAGGGAAGAGGGAGAAGAATTGAGGGAAGGGTGGGAGTAAAAATAAAGCAGGAGGAAGGCTGGGAGCGCGGGGTGAGCGGCTGCGGGGTCTGTCCCACACACTGGGCTCTGTCCCCGGGCCCCTCCCACCATGGTGGCAGAGGAACCCCGTCACGGACATCCCAGAGTGACCCACAGCTTCTTGGCACAGCTCCACTGGGCCTAACCTCATTTTCCAGAGGAAAAGCAGTGTTTCTTCTGACCGTGAAGGAAAAGCCATCCCGACCCACGTAGTGTTTGGATTTGAGGAATTAAGCTGATGACAAACGAGTAACAAAAAGTTCTTCCCAAACGAAAACCAGATCTGTTTTGGTGGGCTTAATAGCTTGTTTCATGTCGTGTTCTTTTTGTTTGTTTCTTCGTTGTAGTTGTTGTTTTTAATTAAATAAATCCCTTTTCCCTGGTGTCTGGCCCCAGCCCTGGGAGCTGTGCCTGGGCTGAGCTCAGGCCCCGGTCTGGCCACGTCCTGCTGACCACATCACCACCCTATGGGGTCACAGCTGACACCCACCATGGAGGGGGGAGCTTTTAAGGAGGGGAGCAGGGCAACTCTTTGATGTGTTGGCCCCACTGTGCACTGAGCACGGCCGTGGTGACACAATGGGGAAATCACAGCTCTTTGGCAAGGGACAAATCCTCCCAGTGGGGGCACCTGTGGGATGCAGAGAACCACTTCCAGATGAGAAAGAAGGGATTCAGGAGTCCACAAGCCCTGACATCAAGAAACCCCTTCCGAGAATCACAGCTTCCTGATCACACCACACCCTGATGTGAGCATCCACAAAACCTTCATTGCCGATACTGGTCCTGTGTCCACCAGTGGGATCAGCAGTGCCTGCAGCCCGGACACCATGACAGCCACCTGCCCCTCCCTTGCCATCCCCTCTCCCCATCAGCCACACGTCCCTGGAAACTTCCCTGGGAAGTTGGGAAAATGGTTGGTTGGGCTCCAATTTGGCTGATGACCAAGCACTGATGAATGGAGATTTCCTGAGAAGCTCCGGCCCCCGGTTCCCATCTGTGCTGGGGAGGGGTTTTCCCGGCTGCTGGGCCAGGACTGGGGCTGAAATGGGCTCGGCAACCTCTGCATAGTGTGGTGACCCCAACAATGGCAGTTTGGAGCCATTTTCCACAGAGAAGAGCTCACGGTGTTTCCATGGTTGATGTAGCTGAGACTCTTCCAAGAGCTGCTGCTGCTGTGGGACGTTGCGTTGGGCAGGGTGGCTGCATTCCCCAGCTGGATGACATCCCATCCTAAAGGTCTCCAGCTGAGATCAGACATGGGACAGTGCTGGCAGGGGAAGGGGCCGTGATCCAGGAAAGAAAATGGGATGGATGCAAGCCCTCAGATGCGAATTGGTGCCTGTGTGCTGCCACAGGACACCCATGGGTGCAGAGAGACCCACACACCCACTGCCATCTGGTGGTGCTGGGGTGGGTGATGGGGATAAGGGGACCCTTTTGTACCCCATGTATGGTTTGCTGTGAGGGAGAGGGCTGCGTGCGATGCAGACCGGAGGGACATCGAAGGATGTGCACCATGCGTTGCCACGGAAACGGATGCTGGACCGCGAGCGGCCGCGGGGCTGCAGGGTGACGCGGGTTCCCGGGTGAGATGTGGTGTCCCCGACGGCTGCTCCAGTTGGGAGGATGCTTCCCATCCACTCGCATTTCCATCAAAAGCCGCAACCAGCAGCTTCCCCCTCCCTGCAGCACGTGTGCGTGGACACGTGTGCGCTGGTGGAGGCACTAAGGGGCAGCGGCTCCTGGGACTGGGCACAGAGCCCTGGGGACTGATGGAAGAAACGGGACCAGAATGGCTCAGATATCCCCAAATCTCAGATACCCCGTATCTCAGATATCCCTGCAGCATATTGCCCAGGGCAGGATGTTGTTGAGGAAGGAGCTCTGTTTGCTTTCATCCTCTTTAACGAGCTCTTTGGCTGCCTGACTCACCAAACCTCCCAATCCGAGGCCCTGGGGAGAGAGGGGCAGTGATGGGAAATGAGCTCCTGGCCCAGAGATCCATAGATCGGGCAGAAATAAGGCGTCTGAAAGCAAAAACTTCTTGGGAGATCTGTAAGGAATCAGCTGTGATAGCAGCGTGGTGGGAGGTGTGCGAAGGAGGAGGAATTTAGGGATGTCCCCAGTGCTGGATGGGGAGATCTGGGGATTTTGGTGGATGTAAGCCCACCCAGTGGTCTCTATCTGGGGATGATCAATGCCCTCTTCCTTTTCTTTCATTCAAATCCACATTTTGGCTTTCCCATCGCATTTCTCAAAGCATTCGAAATTCCCATCTGATCCATCCCTCCCCTTGAGCCATCGCAGAGATTCTGGAAAAGAGGGGATGGGTTTGCTGTGGGATTGACCTGAAAAAAGACCTTTATTTTGGGTGTGCACCCTCGTGTGTTGATTTCCCTTACTGCTGTGGTTTTGTGGGCACGATGGCTAGTGAGAACCCCGCCTGGAGAATTCTTCCTCCCGCTCTGAACCGTGGTTTTAAATGATGCTGCTTTATTTACTGATGAATTCAATCAATTATCAGAGCGCATAATTCGTTAAGCTGCTTTCCCAGATGCTGTGACATCGCTGTGAGGGAGAGGGAAAACACCACCACACCAAATTCTTCATCTCAACAGCTCTTTTATCATCCTGCAAAATAAGAAACGTGGCAACGTGGCTTATTGCATTTTGTTTTGAATTTGCATGTGCTAAAATGATGACAAACCATTGGAACAAGTACCGTGGCCGATGCAAGCTAAGAACAGCAGTAACTGCAATCCTGGTCCAGAGGGATTTGAGCACACTTGGCATTGTGGGATGGCTCGGGATGTGTCACCTGGGCTTGGGGGCAGGTTGGCGGGGACACCAGAGCGCTGCTGACCATCAGCAAAATATCTTCACTGAGGGTTTTTTGGCCATTTCCAGGCTAAAAGACCCATTTTAAACCCCAAACATCCCCTCTCCCCTGGTTCAGGGTGTGGTGCTTGGCAGCGAGCTTGCCCTGTCATCATAACAGCCACCCCATAGCACCAGAAGAGCACGTGGAGCAGAAATGCTCCACGTCAGCAGGATTTCAGCCCTGCACTCTGACGCCTCCTGTCATGTGCTGGCCATAGGACACGTGTTTATGGCCGATGGCACGAGAAGGGACACGCCAGCGTGACCGCACGCTTCCCTACCTGTGCAGCACCAAGCAGCCTGGTGGGGATGGGTGGAGATGGGAAGGGGGTGGAGATGGGGGTTCCACTGTGGGAGCTCCTCCAGCTCTACCCCCAGGGCTGGGACCAGCACCAACAGCCTGGGGCTGTGACATTGCAAGTCCCCCAGAAGGCAGCATGCAGACGGCGTGAAAGCCCCTGAATGATGACAGCATCTTGGGAGAGCTGTCCACCAATGCTAGACCCCAATAGGCAGCCCAGTGGGAGCACTATGGGGCAAGAACCGAGAGCCAGAAGTCATCCACTGCTTGTCCCTCGTCTTCTGTTCCTCATTCACTGTCCTCCATCCCTCATCCACTGCCATCCACACCTCATCCCTTGTCCTCCATCCCTCATCCCTTGTCCTTCATCCCTCATCCCTTGTCATCTATCCCTCATCTCTTGTCCTCCATCCTTCACCCTCCATCCCTCATCCCTCAACCTCCATCCCCATCCCCTGCTGACCAAGCACCAAGGTGCGGGGTGTGATGGAGATCTCTGTGTTCCCTCCACACCTATGCACCAACACAATAAAATGTGGCAAAGTCCGCATTTTTCCTCTCCCCACCCCCTGTTCTTTAATAACACCAAACAATCCTAGCCACAAGGCAAGTGAGCGTGACTGCTGCGGGAGCATTAATCATCCGCTGTGAGTCCGGTGAGGGTTATCGTCGCTGTTTATCCCAGGCAGCTATTAAAATCCCTATAAATGAGCCTTCAGCCTCTTCTGAAAGAGATGGAGTGTGAGTGCCTGCTGCACAGATCTTATCGCAGCGCTGTGCACCCAGAGAGGAGAAGGCAGTTTAATTGCTGATGGGAATAAAATGGGCGTCTGTGCCCTTCGTTCTGAGCATTGGGTTGGGGGAAGCTGAATCCCAGTGGGAATCGATGGGACCCCTGGAAACCGGGGGCTTGTAGGGGTGGTCATGGGTGTATTCAGCGCAGGGATTCCATGTGCTGGAGGGGCTCTGAAGCCCCCAGATCCCAAACCCACTGGATTTGCAAGGTGGTCAGTCCTGAGCTTCACCCAACAACCCCTTGAAATAGGATTTTTTTCCCCCTTGCATTTAGTGGCAAACCCAATCTCGGCAGCTGTGTTCCTGCAGCCGCTCCTCGGGGACAGATTGTGCCCATTAGCATTTCTTAAGCCATAAAAAGTTGATTTAGGAGGAGAAAAAATGAAACAACCCACCAGTGATGCGTTAGATCAACAAAATGGTAATTGGATAATCTCAGACAGAGGGAAGAGAGGGGGCAGCAGCTGGGATGGGGGGGGGTGGGTGGGCAGGAGCTGCTGATTTCAATGTGGGGTATCAATCTGGGGGGCTCCTGGTGATCCTTTGGAGCTCCAGAAGAGCTCAGAGCAGCCCCAGGCACAGAGGGGACCGCTGGGGACAGTGTCACCCTGGCAGCGCGGGGATGGTTTCATTACAGGCAGATTTAATAAACCCATTATGTCCCTGGCAACATCACTAATTAAAGAGCCTGTTACAAATTGCTGGTGGGGCCCAGCGTGCAGGGGTGGTGGCAGGGGCCGGGCTGCCCCCACACTGCCACGACTGTGTCCCCTGTGCTGGATGGGTGTAAGGGACCAATGGCCTCGGATTTACCTCCATTGTGTGGATGGGATGAGCAACCATGTGCATCCAACTCTGTAGGGCTGCAGGCTGCTGTGTGGCTATAAACATGTATAAGGATGCTTTGTTGTGCTGCCTGGAGGTACCCAAGGCCACGGATGGGGACCTGGGAGAGCCTGATCTGGTGAGGGACACCCAGCTTGAAGGACCCCTCCAAGCCAACCATGCTGTGATTCCATGATTCAGTATTAAAACACTGCTGCTCTTAGCAGGAGGGTGAAGCTTTCCATCTTGCCAGCTCTCCTGAAGGAGGATGCCAGCTCTCGTCCTCTCCAAGGCTTTTCCAAAGGTCTCAGCCCACCACCGAAGGGGAAATCCTCCTTCAGCTCTGCCCCGAAGCCCGACTGACCCCTGCCACGAGCTGCAGCCCAGTGGCTAAAGGTTTGTGATTTATGGTGGGTTTTATGGCTGAGATTAGCTCTGGCAAACCATTTACCAAACGATTAACCAAAGGTCTGGGGAGGCTCCTGCCAGCTGGATGCCAGCCAGTGTTATCCCCATCTGCCAGTGGGGGCTGCAGCCCTGCCAGGCTGAGCCCCAGGAGAGGAACTCGTGGGGAAGATGTCCTGGGGACAATGGAAGGTGCCCAGAGAGCAAAGCTATTGACACAGCCAGTGTGGGCTCATGGAGGAGGGGGGTCCTGCCTTGGCAGTTTGCTGCGTGTTGGAGGGCTCAGTGGAAGAGCTCCAGGGGTTGCAGTGAATGGAGCTGAACCCTGCGGGGTTCCCAGGGCTCCATGGTAGGGCTGGATCTGCTCAACTTCTATGGGTGGGAGGAGAGGCCCTGGGGCTGCCAGCTCTTTGCTCCCTGGTCACGAACACCACACAGCTGTGCCAGGGGAGGCTCAGGTGGGGCTGTAGGAGAAATGCCTTTATCGTGAGAGTGGTCAGACACTGGCACAGGGTTTCTGCGAGGCAGCTGGTGCCCACACCTCTGTTTTCAGGAGGCACTTGGAAAATGCCCTCAGTATCCCACTTTAACTGCAAGTGCCTGGGCAGGAGGACTTGCTTACCTTCCTTGGTCCCTTCCAGAAGAACTATTGACACATCTTCAATTGCTCCTCAGTGATAACACTGCTGCAAGTTGCAATGCCCTGTGCTCATGGTGTTGCAGTCATACTCACAGGAATGAGGGCTTGGGGCCGCTGCACGTGAGGCTCTGCCCTGGAGCAGGGAGCTGGCTTTGCTCTTAGGGTGATGGGTTTCCACTGGGATCAGGGATGTCAGTTCCGTTAAACCTCTGGGGTGTGCTCCCCTTGGCACAGCAGCAGGTGGAAAGTGCTACAGGTCCCACCAGATCCCACCAGATCCCACCAGATCCCACCAGATCCTCCAGGTTCTTGGGTGCTCCAGGTCCCACCAGGTCCCATCAGGTTCTTGAGTGCTCCAGATCCCACCAGGTCTCACCAAACCCTTCAGGTCTTTGAGTGCTCCAGGTCCCAAGTCCCACCAAGTCCCACCAGGTCCTATCTGGTCCTTGGGTGCTCCTGGTCCCACCAGGTCTCACCAGGTCCTCCAGGTCCTTGGATGCTCCAGGTCCCACCAGGTCCCATCAGGTCTCACCAAGTCCCATCAGGTTCTTGGGTGCTCCACATCCCATCAGGTCTCACTAAGTCCTTTGGGTCTTTTGGTGCTCCGGGTCCCAGGTCCCATCAGGTCTCATCAGGTCCCAGGTCCCAGGTCTCATCAGGTTCTTGGGTGCTCCACATCCCATCAGGTCTCACTAAGTCCTTTGGGTCTTTTGGTGCTCCGGGTCCCAGGTCCCATCAGGTCTCATCAGGTCCCAGGTCCCAGGTCTCATCAGGTCCTTGGGTGCTCCAAATCTCACCAGATCCCTTTCGGTCCCACCAGATCCCACCAGGTCCTCCAGCTGCTTGGGTTCTCCAGGTCCCACCAGGTCCTCCAGGTCCCGTGGTGCTCCATGTCACTGGGTTCTCCAGGTCCCACAGCTCTCGACTGGAGGGTGCTGTGGGTCCCTCGGGGTGCCCAGCTCTGGGGACGCTGCACACTGCGAGCTCCTGGTGACATCTAGTGGCACTGTGTGACGGACACACGGACACACACACAAAAGTGGGGACACGGGGGGGACACAGGGACATGCCCCCCCCACCATCAGCCTTCACACCCGCCCTGCCATCAGCCCAGCGGCTGCCAAAACATCCCCTGGTGCTGCTGATACGGGTGCAGGTGATTAGCGGGAGGTAATTACGTTAAACTCATGCATGCCCCTCAGCAGCACTGCTCGAATGAAAAAAAACAAGTCATGAAGCTGCTCCTCTGTGCGGGGCTGTGCTCGGGGTTGGGGCGTCCCTGGGTGTTGGTGCACCCGGGAGCGGCTGTGTCCCCTGGGGGCGGAGGCGATGGGGGTGGGGGAGGGACAGGGCCTGGCAGTGCGGGGGGGTCACGCAGCAGTCTGGGGGACTGTCCCCGCACCACGCTCTGTTGCAGATCCCCCCCGTTTTGCAGCCTCCCCTCCCACTGCCATGGCACCCTCGGTTTGCAGTGATGGTGGGAGGGTGCAGCCCCCCCCCCGCCTTGCCATCGCGCCGTTGCCTTGCCAACGCGGTGGCCTTGTCCCTGCCTCAGACGTTGTCACCGCTGGGCCTGGCGCTGGCAGCACCCGCAGGTAGGAGCGGGGTGGGGGGGGAGGAGGGGAAAGGAAGGGGGTCTCGTGCAATGTGGGTGTACACCAGGACCCCCTCCTGGAACAACACTGCATGAAACTATAGCCCCGATCCAGAACAGGGATCCCCCAGGGGACTCCCAGACCCTCCCCAGGGATATGGGGGGACCCCTGGGCAGAGGCCACGGTGCGGGGGTGCACACATCACCCCCCAACATGCCACGTGGAGGAGGATAAGCAAAGACTCTGCTCTGAATGACACCGAGTTTGCATTGGGGGGGATTGGGGGCTGCTGGGGGACACAGTGGCAGGGGGACCGGGAGGTCCCCACCACGAGAAGAAACAGCAGGGAGGGGACAGCATTTTGGAGAGGGACAATATTTGGAGGGGGGACAGATCTTCAGTGCCACTGACCCACTGCTCTGCTGGGTGGGGGGGGCTTTTCACCCCAGTGCTTGGTGGTGGCTGTGAGCTTGTTCTGTCCAGGGCTAAGGGGCCACTGCAGATCCCATGGTGTTTGGGGACCAGGCTGTCCCCTCGCATCCAGATGTTTGCAGCTGGTGCTTGAGTTCTGGGTGATGACATCTCGGTGCTTTTTGCCAACCTTGAGGCCAAACGGGGTAGTACCGGGCTCTGAGGGTGCCCATTTGGGGCATGTCCCGTGGTTCTGGGGGGCCTTGTATGGTGGGGAGGGAACCTTACTGCACCCCCCTACCCCCACACCCTGCCCCTGTCCCCATTGTGTCCCCCAGAGCCTCTGTGGCCCCGGGCGCTGGGGCTGGATGCGGGCAGGCGACATTTGCAGTGAAACCTAATGTGATAAACCAATTCCCTTAACCCACTTATCCAGCTGATCCAATAAAGGTGGCTGGGAATAAAGTGTGTGCGTGGTCTTAATGCATGCCCACCCCCTGTCCTCCCAACCCCCCGCCCTGGGTCCTGGCAGCACTGTTGGTCTGTCACAGCCTGGCCCCAGACGCTGCGCAGCGCAGACAGGGACAGAGGTGGCCCTGGGGCTGTGACTTGGTGGCCCTCACTGACGGGGACCAGAGCGGTGGCTGTGCTGGTGGAGGTGGCTCTGATCCCTGCAGATAACCAGGCACAAAGCGGCTGCAGGTGAGTCTGTGGGTTGCAGGGGTTGTGTGAATGGCTATTGCGGTGTCCATCCCTCCAAACCCTGTCCCCAAGGGCCACCGCTTTGGCCCTTTGGTGCAGTGGGGACCCCGAGCAGCATCACTCATTCCTGCGTTGCTTTCATTGAATGGGGGCTTTGGGGTGCTGTGGGATGGAGGGTGAGAGGGAGGGATGTGGTGGGGAGGGATGCGGAAGGAGGGGTTGACATTGAGGGATGGGGATGGGGAGGGATGGGGGGGGAAGGATGGGAGTGGAAATGGAGGAATGGAGATGGGGATGGGGATTGGGAGGGAGTGAGAAGGGTTGGGATGGGGATGGAGGGATGGGGATGGGAGGCAGAAGGGAGTGGGAGAGGTGGGGATGGGGATTGGGAGGGAGTGCTGAAGGGTTAGAGCAGGAGAAATGGGGCAGAACAGATGTGGCGTGAGGGCAAGAGGGCTGGAGACAGCAGCAGCCATGCAGGGACAGGAGGGCTGGGGTTGGGGCAGGGCGGAGAGGACGGGAGAACAGAGACAGAAGCGTGGGGAGGAGACAGGAGAGCAGAGAGAGGAGGACAAGGACAGGAGCGCAGAGAGGGCAGGAGCTTAGGGATAGGATTCTGGGGTCAGGAGCACAGAGGGGTCAGGAGCATGGGGACAGGAGCAGAGCGGGGACAGGAGCCAGCGGGGCTGGGCGTGCCGTGGCGGCTGGGTGCCACCCTGTGCAGGTGACGCAGCAGCACCAGGAAGTGCCCGGTTCTGTGGCAGGTGAGGGCGGTGCGGGCTCCACCGCCCCAGGGTGGGCCCCGTCAGGGCCTGGCTGCCCTCGCTGTGTCCCCGCAGGCCGCCATGGACGGGGTCCCGCCGTCCACCAGCCCCGCCGGGCTCTCGGCCTACGTGGCCGTGTCGCAGCTGCTGGGCCTGACGCTGCTGGCGGCCACGGGAGCGTGGCTGGGCCGCTACCGGGGCGGCGTGGCCTGGCAGAGCCCGCTGCAGTTCAACGCCCACCCGCTCTGCATGGTGCTGGGCATGGTGTTCCTGCAGGGGGACGGTGAGTGGGGCCATGTGGCATACGGAGCTCCCACGGGTGGAAGGCCCCAGCGCCACCGGGATGGCTAATTGAGTGGGTGGGAAGATCTAGGGGAGTGTGGGGGTCCCAGGGATGTGGGGGGGACTCAAGGAGGTTGGGGTTCCCAGGAATGTGGGGATGCCCAGGGAGATGTGGGGGTCCCAGGGAGGTGTGGGAGGTCTGAGGGAGGTGTGGGGGTCCCAGGGAGGTATGGGGATCTCAGAGAGATGTGGGGATCCCAGGGAGATACAGGGTGGGCCCAGGCATGTGGGGGGTCCCAGGGATATGTGAGGGTCCCACGGAGGTGTGGGAAGTCTGAGGGTGGTGTGGGGGTCCCAGGGAGGTGGGGGGCTCAGGGACATATGGGGGTCCCAGGGAGGTGGGGGTCTCAGATGTAGGGGTCCCAGGGAGGTATGGGGATCTCCGAGAGTTGTGGGGATGCCAGGGAGATTCAGGGTGGGCCCAGGGTCCCAGGGATATGTGGGGGTCCCAGGGAGGTGGGGGTCTCAGATGTGGGGATCCCAGGGAGATAGAGGGTGGGCCCAGGCATGTGGGAGGTCCCAGGGATATGTGGGGGTCCCAGGGAGGTGTGGGAGGTCTGAGGGAGATGTGGGGGTTCCAGGGAGGTGGGGGGCTCAGGGACATGTGAGGGTCCCAGAGAGGTGGGGGTCTCAGATGTGGGGGTCCCAGGGATATATGGAGTGGGCCCAGGGATGTGGGGTGTCCCAGGGACATGCGTGGGTCCCTGGGAGGTGGGGGTCCGTGGACACTGCCCCATGGCTCACCACCCTCTCTCCGTCAGCTCTCCTGGTGTACCGGGTGTTCAGGAACGAGGCCAGGCGCTCCACCAAAGCACTGCACGCGCTGCTGCACGGCCTGGCACTGCTCATTGCACTCGTTGGTGGGTGCTGCGGGTAAGGGGGATGAACGGGGCCCCCACCCCAGTGCTGACGGGCTCCTCTCCGCAGGCCTCGTGGCCGTCTTCGAGTCGCACCGTGCCAAGGGCATCCCCAACATGTACAGCCTCCACAGCTGGTGCGGGATGGCCGCCTTTGTGCTCTACCTCCTGCAGGTGAGTGCTGGCAGCCCACGGGGAGCTGCGGGTTGGTTGCCTGTAGGGCTGAGCACTCTATGATGCCTCTATAACCTGCAGTGGCTCCTGGGCTGTGGCTTCTTCCTGGTGCCTGGTGTGTCTTTCTCGCTGCGTGGTCGTTACAAACCCCATCATATCTTCTTTGGCATTGCCCTTTTTGCCTTCTCCATCGCCACCTGTCTGTTGGGCATCACTGAGATGCTGCTCTTCAATATCAGGTGCGTGACTGATCTGGGTGGGTTGTAGCTCTTAGACCCCCATTAAGGGCTGCTCCAGCCACTGCCCGTGGGGCAGAACCCAGCCCCTGCTCAGGCTGTGGTTCTGTGGCTGTGAATCACCCCCTGAGGGTTTGAGTTGTGCAGCTGCTGAGTCATTTCCCAGATGCTCTTTAATAGGGGCCGGGATCCTGCAGCAGCTTTTTCCTTTGGTCCTAATGGGGAATACAATCAGTGCCGCGGCTGCTCTGCAGCCAGCTGCATACATAACCCCCCTGGGAATCTCAGGTCCCTCCCAAAATCTCGGCCCACTTGCAGGGAGGAGGCAGGGATGCCCCATATCCCTGAGAGCCCCACACCCACCCCCCTGCATGGTGTGGGGCTGGGCTGCCTGTGGGGTCTCTGCAAAGCAGTCTCACTCCTTGCTTTGATCTGGGGACAAAGGACCCTTCCCAGTGTCTGTAGGTGGTTGTGGGGCTGCCCCAGCTTCCTCCAGGAAAAGGAAGATGAGGACGAGAGGGGTCCCAGCCCTGGTAGGGATGGTCACCCACGTTGCAAAGCTCGAGTGTCCCCATCTGCACCCACAGGGACTCGTACAGCCACTTTGTGCCCGAGGGAGTCCTGGCCAACGTGCTGGGGCTGCTGCTGGTGGCCTTTGGGTTGGTGGTGGGCTATGTGCTGACGCGAGATGACTGGAAGCGGGCGCCGCTGGCCGAGGAGATGGCTCTCTCCATGGACTTCAAGACACTCACGGAGGGCGAGAGCCCTGGGGGCAGCCAGTGAGGCCCCCAGCGATGCCCCCAGCTGCCCAGTCCTGGTGGATGTTGGATGTCTCCGCGTGTGCTGGCTCCGTGCCCGGTGCTGGTGAGCAGAGCCTTTGCTCGGGGCTCCCTCTGCATCCCCTGTTCCATGTGGGGATGGAGGTGCCACCACATTTAGTGTTCCCAGGCTCTGCCCGACCTCAGCGTTTCCCTACTGCCAACCTCCCATCAGCCCGAAGCCCATTCCCATCTCTTTGTGCCAAGCAGCGGATTGGATGCGTCCCATCACTGACATTTCCACGTGTTCTCAGCCCTCACCCTCCAGGGCTGCAGCCACCAAAGTTCCCCAGTGGCTCCGAGCAACGCCACGTCGGTGCAATTTAATGTCTTTGTGTTCAAAATGTTTTCCCCTCTTGTGCAATGTGTTGTCTGCAAAGTGAATGCTCCTGCCTTAATAAATATTTGCAGCTAACCCTGCCTCCCAGCAGCGCTCATCATTTTGGGTACCTCAATGCACCTCCCATTGCTGTGGGGTGGGCAGAGCCAGACTGGTCCCCCCCACATCTGCTGCCACTGGGGATCATTCATTTCACACTGGGAAGAACCATCAGTCCAAAGGCTGTTTCCAAGTGTTAACCATTTATAAATAAGTACATTTTTTTTTTCATACATACAGTTTTCATTGTACAGATTACAATCTGTATACATTGGGGTGAGGGGGGAAATGCATTCTTTTGAACTTTTCACATCTATCTCACAGCTCACATGTACAGACAAGAAAACTCTGCTCAAGCAAATACAGCAAAGGAAAAAATATGTTTTCTTCTTTCCTTATACATGAGAGGCGAAGGCCTCCGCTGTCCGCAGGGGTTGTTCTCCCCACTGCACAATGTCACAACCGTGTGGTGTTCAATATATCATCAGTAGAGAGAACAGAACATGCATTGAATAATATACTGTACAGAGAAAGTCCTTTACATCGGAATTATAGAAAAGCTAAAGGAAAATTAAGTGTCTTAAAGATCTTCCCAGCAAGTGTCTCGGAGGATGGCAACCAGGGGGATTGTACAAATCACAAAATGTGCATAACTGTACAGGTTTGTACCAACTCGGATCCTCTCGGAAGTGAAGACAGAAACAGAGACAAAACGCTGAATGCAACACTATGGGAAAGGGGAACGCCGGGCAGGAGCGACGCCTGCGGCGCTGGAAGTCCACACCAGTCCGTAGGTCAGCGGCGCGGCGAGGAGCGAAGGCGAGCGACCGCCTCTCCTGGGCCCGAGGCGCCCACCCAGCCCAGCCCCCGCGGGGACCCGGCGCCCACCTGCCTCCCGCGGGGCTCACCCAGGAGGGACAAAGTCCTTCTTGCAAAGCTGGCGTGGCACAGAGAGCGGGACGCGGCGGTGGCCGGGAGGGGAGGACGCGGCGGATCCCATCGGTGCCCGTTCGCTGTCGCGGGGACGATCGCGTGTGAGCTTCGTTTTCTCTCGGGTTGGAATCTGCGGCAGCTCCGGTGAGATCCGGCTGCCGGCAGGAGTTGGACACGAACGCATCTTGCTAAAGAATTGAGCCCTTAGTGGTTTAGATTAGAAAAAGAGTTTGATCGAATGAAAATCCAGCAATTATTCAAACAAATCTGAAAAAAAAAAAAAAAAAAAAAAAAAAAAAAAAGCGGATCGACTTTCACCGTTGTGCTTTGTGTCCGAACGCACCCCAAGCCGGCGTTGGGGAGCGCAACCGGCCGGGAGCGAAGGCGTTCTCTGCGGAGCTCCCCGCGCCGCGCCGTGCCCTCAGCCCTTCTTAGAACACCGTGAATCGCGGCCAGGAGTCGTCAGCGACCCCAAAGACAAATCCGAGCCCGAAGCCACCGAGGAGCCGCAACCGGGTGACCCAGGACCTCCTCTGCCACCAACAGGCACGGCGGCTTGCTTGCTTCTCTAGGTAAGGCGGAGCTGGCACTTGGGTTCAGCTAGACTTCTTCTGGGTAACCCTGAATTCGCAACTGCCTTTGTACGAGGGGGACTGCGTCGCCGCCCGTTCCGTACCACCCCGCTTCAGGACCTAACCCAAATATGGCTTAGGCGTTATGCACACACACTGTTGACGCTAGCTAAGCGGTTTTCTTTACAGCCACGTGAAATTAAAGAAGAAAAAAACCAACAAAGTTCAGCCCTGGATGATGCAGCTCCTGGATGAATGCGTGGGGTGGGCAGCCCAGGCTGCACCTCGGGAGCCAGACCAAGGACCTCAGCTTTGGAACACCTTCCCTTTGCCAACCACTTCCATCGGTTCCTCACGGCTGTTGTCAGAGCCCTCCGATGCCATCCCCAAGCCAGCTGTAGGGGCAGCAGCACAATCCCATGATGCAGGCACCCCACCTTGCACCGCAGCATCCTTCATCCCGGGGCACAAACCAGAACCATGCGACTCCACACTGGGGCACAAACCAGAACCGTGTGAATCTGCACTGGGGCACAAACCAGAACCGTGTGATTCCAAACCAGGGCACAAACCAGAACCGTGTGACTCCAAACCAGGGCACAAACCAGAACCGTGACCCCACACCGTGCTGCAGCAGCCCCATACTGAGGTTGCCGCACTGCAATACGGCTCCGCAGAGTGCGAGGGACATCTGCTGGTGCTGCAGCTCAACACAGGTGTGTGCTCCCACACCGCCAACCGAATGCACCCCGAAAGCCAAATCTGGAGGGTTTCATGGTTGCCAATGATCCCGGTGCACCTGAAGGGTCCCGAAGGCTGCGAGGAACCCGAGTGGGGATTACTGAAAGAAGCTGAAGGCACAGCGCAGCGCGGCAGCACTATGGTCTGCAGCAAAGACACGGCAGCGGGGTGAGACCGGAGCAACGAGGGCACTTCACAATGGGACCGCAACCACGCAGCGACCTCTGCTCCTGCACCAGCGAACCCGAGCGCGACGCCGGCGGGAGACAGCAGCTCCTCGCCCCGATGAGAACTGCTGGGGAAGCGCCTTGAAGCCACTGCAAGGGACGTCGTGTTTGAAAGTGACTCCGCCTGTCGATGCCTATGTACAAGAGTCGGTTCTTGCGCTAGAAATGTGACAATTCGTTTTTTTGTTTTTTGTTTTTTTTTTTTTCCTTTTTTGCTTTTCTGAAAAATACACCAAGAGACGAGAGAGCTGCTTTGCTATTTCCTAACGAGGACACTACTCACGCTTAAATATCCAGTATGAACCAGAGGAACAAATTCTAACAGTAAAGTGCACCCACTTACAGAGAGAACAGATGGAAAACCATTAGTGCAAGAATCCCGTGAAAATGCAACACCTGCTATCGTGACAAACCTGCACGCTGCACGACGCCAGCGCTGCCTCGGTGCGCGTGGATACGGTGAGAGCTGTGATTTGCTTTTTCCCTTAAAACACCTTCACAAACCCGAGGTGACACTGGGGGACATGGGGCAGCAAGCAGCACAGTGCATGCAGCTCTCCAAGTGCACGCTCTGCTGTGCAGCAGAGCGGGGCTGAGCTTGCTTCCTTTTCCCATTCGAAGAAGCAACTGAAGGCAGAAAGCTGCTCGTGTTCGGGAAAGCTGAGGGGGTTTTCTCCTTGCAAAGCAGAACTGATTCCAAAAGAGGGACACACAGCAGCACGCTGCTTCCGAGGAGAGAAGCGGCGCTGCCAGCTCTCCCCCAGCCCTGTTGGAAAGCAAAGGTCTGGGCTGAGCTGTGCTTGAAAAGCAACAAGCCAACCTCAACGCAAACGCTGCCCTGGACAAATACACAACAGCACAAGCGCTTCCACAGTCCACAGAGGAAAAGCCCGGGATGCTCTCGGCGTGTCTGTGAGACACAAGGTCCTGCCGTGCCCAGCTTGGGCTGAACTGCTCCATGCCCGACCACCGCCGGGGCCGGCTTGGTTCCAAACCCACTCGCACCGCTGAGGCTGAGCGCTGCGGTTCGGTTCGAGGCATTTTGCAATCTACGGCCAGATTTGGGTAGCCCTTTGGAAACATCAAGAGGTTTCGCTCACTCTTGCTGCTCAGCACCAGATCTCTTCCTTGCCCCCATGGATGGGGCCCTGGGCAGGCTGAGCTGGGGGGCACTCAGCCCATGGCAGGGCTTGGAGCCAGGCGGGCTGCAAAGTCCCTTCCAAACCAACCATCCCATGGTTCTATGACTGCTGTTAAGAGCTGATGAGGGTGAGGGCAGTAAGGTCCCTTCCAACCCAACCATCCTATGATTCTATGACTTTGCTGTTAAGAGCTGCTATGGGTGAGGCTCGGCGGTGGGCAACAGGCACTATTTTTGCTTTACAACAAGCTCCAGGTTTATCATTCGTCCAACTGATCACCCTTGGTAATGAGAAGGCAAATTACAAAGCAAGCAGCACTAAGTGAAGCATTGGTAAAGAAGTCCCACCACTCATCCCAACAAATGCCAGGGAACAACTGAAAAATTCAATGAAAAGGTTTCTGGAAGTGTCCCCTGCTCTTCGCACTGCCTTGATGTGACCTGTGTTTGATTTACAAAAAATAAGAGAAAAACAACCAAACTACAGAAAATGTCCTGAAACAGAGCACATTAAATAAATTATAAATATCTCTCTTTTAACTAAAGGTCCTTAAAGAGCAAAGCACCATCTCTACCATCTATAGGTAGAGAACAGAGCTATCGCTTTCCAAGATTTTGGGACAGAACCTGCAACCCTAGAGTGACTTTGTCACCGGGCTCATCCTGTCCCGGAGCCACAGTGCCACGTTACGTATCCCATCCATAAAATGAACATAAACTGTGGGTTTCCTCTTTGGAAAAGATTTCCTAGTCGAAAAGACAGAACACCATAAAAAGCCCCAAAACAAATGAAAAACCCCAACGTTCAGCTGTCCCAGCGATAAATGTGGTGCCACGTGTGAGACGCAGCCATCTGATAACGGGGCGACCGAGCTGTGGTCCCACTCCTAACCCAGTTCCCTTGGCCCATGAACACGCAATCTCTGAGCACCTGCAAAATGCTCGTGAGTAAAGCAAGGTCAGGGCACCTGGATGACAAAGTAGCAAAGCAACCGGTGACCCCCACCCCTTCTGGCAGTGTAAGCAATTAAATAACTCCAATTCCAATTGCAATTCTGCACACCGGTCAAGCAGGATGGGCGCTGTGCATAGCTACGAACGATGCTGTGCTCCATGCGAGCAAAGAGAGCGTTGGGCAGGGAACGGCCCGGCTGCACGGAGGCCTGCAGATGCAGCCTTGGAAAAGGCTCCTGGGATGCCTGCTCTGTTCCCACCTGGAACTGTCATCAGTAAGAGCTCACTGAGACAAAAGAAATTAATTGAAATCGGACGCGACTGTCTCCTGAAAAAGATCCGGTTACCTCCCACTGTGTAGGGGATGTTCCTGGCCTACCCCGCACCGTGTACTGGGATATCCTGGTTGGCAGCTGCCAAGTGAGGGAGCTCAGCTGGAATTGGGCAATGGTACTGCTCGGCTGATGGTGGCTTCACAGTCAGCTGGGGGACGGAAGGGCTGGAGTGCGTGCATGGTGTCTGACCACCGCACCAAGTACCGGAGAAACGTGGTCATGTCGCTACCAAAGAGAAATAAAAATAATAATAATAATAATAATTAATAATAATAATAATAATAATAATATGCATGGAAATCAAGCTTGGAAGTGTGTGCTGCAAACATAAGGGTCTTACTCCAACAAGCGTCTCTTACACATTAGACTCCACAAATGGTCTCTTTGGTTTGATTGGGGACGTCTGCCCTTGCCGGGAGTCCCGGGAGAGCTGCCTGTACAGGTTGTCCTGGTAGGCCTGTGCCACCGGCAGCGTCCTCGCCACCTTGACATCGGGGTACGAGGAGGCTTGGGTGACTCTCTCCAGGAGGTCTCCCCGGGACCCATTGGCCAGCATCCCATGGGGGCTGTAATAGTCTTCCTCTAGCAAATGGCCATTCTGTGCATTGTTGGTTTTGTTATAAAAGGCAATGTTGCTGATTGAAGAAGGTGGGCTAAATGATTCCGGCTGGGGGAGATTGCCAGGAGACGTAGGGCTAATTACAGTGTCCACTGACGACACGGCCCAGGTCCGGTTCTGCTGATGGAGATGGGGGTACTGCTGAGTCCGAGCGGTTTTATCAATGATTCCCATGAACGGCGTGGTCCGGGAACGGGCCGGCTCACTGGGGTACCCCCCCTGCGTGGGGGACACCGGGGACAGCTCGTCGCACGCCCTGTCGTAGGCCGGCTTCAGAGGGATCTCCATCTGCTGGATCGAGGCGGAGGGGCGGAAGTTGGGCGTCAGATTGGAGGTGGATGAGATGCTATTGCTGGAGGGAGAGAAGCGCAGGCCGACGCTCTGCGAATGGAGCAGCGGCCTCGGGGTCGGCGGGTGAGGCTTGATTTCGCTGGGGTTAACGCTGATGGGCCTCCGGATGAGGTGGGACACGTCCGGAGAGCCGAGCTGGCCGGAGGGCAGGGATGAACGCTCCAGGTCCAGCTTCGAGTGGCACACGGGGTAGTAGGAAGCCGACTGGCTGCGCCCGATCTGGGGTGTCTGGCTGTACCTCATGCCACCCCTGTACGCCGAGGACGGCCGCTGTGGAAGATCTTCCTTGGCCAACCCTCCGTGCTGGCAGATGGCCCCCGCGCTGAGGCTGGCCTGCACGTGCTGCACGGGCCGGCTGTCCCCTACGATCCCCCCGATGGAGCCCTGGTACACCAGCCTGCTCTGGCTGACCCCCATCTCCCCCGCCGCCGCCTGGTACTTGCTGGCCATCGAGTGGGCCACCTGGCTGTACGCACCGGTGGGGATGACGGTGCTGGAGTGCACGGCCGAGCTGGGCTGGTTGCTCCGCACGATCTGCGCCTTTGCTGGCTGCAACCTCAGGCCCTGCTGTGGCACAGCCACGGGCAGCTGGGGCATCTGGAAGGAACGCTGTGACATTTTGGACAGAGGGGACTTGGGCCTGCCGGGCAGCGGGCTGACGGCGCTGGGTTCTTGCTGATAGCGAACCGGGGAGCCCGACTGCGACCTGTACACGCTCATGCCGTCTGCGGGGGGGCTGGCACGGTACTGAGGGCCTCTGCGAAGAGGAGAAGGCGGTGGGCTCTGATATTCCTTCCCCTGGCTCCCGACAGGGGGTGGGCTGAAGCGGTACGAGGAGCCCTGGTGGGCAGGAGAGGTGTGCGGAGGACTGGGCCGGTAATGGGAGTTCTGGTGTGTCGGAGACAGAGTGGGAGACGTGGACTGGTAGCCCTGCCTGGTGGGCGAGCCCACGGAGCTGTTGGACCTGAAATCAAAGACCTGATGGGAGCCGAGGGGGGAGCCAGAAATATAGGCCGAGTCCCGGTGAGCCGGGGACGGGGGCGGGCTCTGGATGATGGGAAGCCCTTGGTTTGGCCTGGACTCTGTCTGCAAGCCAATGGAAACATTCTCGACGTCCTGCTCGAGGTACTCCTCCTCAAAAATGTCTTGCACAGAATACAGCTCTTCGTGCTGGGCTTCGGGCTCAGGCTCTGCCGGCAGCGGGGGTGGCTGCTGCTGCTGCTGCTGCTGCTGCTGCACCTGCCGGCACTCCTCCTCCACCCGCAGCAGCAGCCGCTGGATCTCACGGTTGTTGGGGCACAGCTTGATGGCCTCGTTCAGGTCCTCCAGGGCTGCTGCAAACTGCCTGCTCGACAAAGGGACAGAAAGGAGAACTGAAGTTACTCGGCATTCGAACAGCACCGTTCTCAGAGGCTATCACAAGGAGTGCTGCAGGGTAGGGAGTCAGGCTATCAGGTTATGTGGCTTTGCCTGGTTTACTGTGACTGCTGCAGCTGGCTGCTGCCCTACATTCTTCCCTGGGATTTATTTTATCCAAGCTGAAGGTAAATACTGCCAGCCATTCTGGGAAGAGGGGAAAATATGGTCCTGAGATGGCACAGCGCAGCCTAGCAGAACACCTGTCCTCTGCAGCGCGCATTACGGGCTGACTGATTACTCCCCACAGCACCACGAGCTCTGCCCTGTGTTAGCAAAGGCGAAACCAAAGCAGCTGAGCTCACTGTAACCGTAAACAAGTGCAGCTCTGATGGAATTGCAGCTGCTGACGCCAGTGAAAACGTCGCTTCTGCCCACTGCCAGGCACACGCAGCGTCAGGGCTGGCTGCCGGACCCAGGGGCTCCCAGGGGCAGCGCTTTGGGCTCAGCTAACTCTCCAATTTTGCAGTGGGTTTGGCTAACTTCTGCAGAATGAAGGGTCTGAGCAATGTTAGCAAGCCTGCAGCCCCCTGGGGATGGCTTGGCAATGGCACAGCTGTGAGGAGTAACAGGAGGTGGGTTGTCATTTACAGGGACATTGTTCACTTCGGAGCAAAACCATCCACCTGACCGTGACTGTGAGCTGGGGGATGATCCCCCTCCCTGGGCTGGACGTGCTGGCACCCCAGTTTGTTCCTCTGTCACAGAGAGAGAAAAACTCCCCAGCACCTCCCAACAGCAGCCTGAGCTTCTGCACAGCCCACCTGAAAATGGGTGCAAGGAGGAAAAGCCTCGTTCCCTGGGTGCACTGACCTCAGGGGGTGCTGCACAAACAGGGAAACAAACAAGGGCCAAAGTGATCATGGTTTCTGCTGGAGAGACCTGGGGAGAAAAGGATGCTTGTATGCCTGGGGGCTGATATAATCTGGAGCCCAGTTCTTATGCTTCCTTATAGCGTCCTGGGAACAATGGAGAGGAAAGCCATGAAAGGAAAGGCACGAGGTCAGGGTGGTTCAGCTGAAGGGCACCTCTGCACAAGAGAAGGTCAGGACTGCACCACCCACAGTGAGTGCAGGAGGAGCAGGCAGCCCCACACGTCCCCCCCGGTGTGGGAGGCCAGACTGCAGCACTGAGCCGTGCTGTTTACACAGGTGGACTCCACGTACCTCCAGCGACTGGCAATTCTCTGCACTGCTGTGCATGGCATTTACAACCGAGACTCACACAATGACAGCGTGCCCAGCCCTTGAGTGCAGGGCTCAAAAGGGAGATCTCCTGCCTGTGTAGGAACCGGGTTTGAAATGAATCTTATCTCCCATCTTTCAGCCTTCCAGGAGGTGAACAAGGGAGTGCCCTGGGCTCCAGATGCACGGAAAGGCCATGCTGCACGGCCCAGTGCTCCAAGGGCTGCAAGCACAACAGCTGGCACAGTCACTGCACGACTCGTCACCAGCTCCTGCCCTGCAAGGAGTGCTGCAGGGCAGGGAGTCAGGGATTTAAGGTCACATGAACAGGAGTCTGCCCTTTTGCATAACGTGAATCACACTTTGCTTCGAGTCCAAGCTGTGGCTGAACTGAAGTGTATTTTCAAAAGAACACCCAGTCTTGGTGTAGAGGCTCCCAGTGCAAGCAAGGTGTTCAGACAACATTCAGCTAAGACAAATGGCTCGAAACATCTATGCTCATTTTTGTCATCTCGTTACGGAATGTTCCTTTGCTGCTTCTTCACAAGAGGACACACACAGTGCTGCACAGTGAACACATGCAGGAAGGGGCCAGCCCCTCTCAGCTCTCTCCATCTCCTCACCTGCTGCTGCGTTTGGCCCTTGCTCTTGCATAGTAAGCTTCGTAAGATTTCGGTTTCAGCTCCAGTGCTTTAGTAGCGAACTCCTCCGCCATTCCGAAGTCCTGCCATTACAATAGGTGGGTAAGTGAGTCATGGAATAGATAGAAAAATAAAAACATAGACAAACTGGAGAGAAAACAAACTTATTACGGGCATATTTTGCACATTAGCTCTGAAAACCTGACAGTACTGGAATGTTTCACATGGATTCCACATCACTTACAAACAGAGCGCTCTGCTGGCACATCCAAAGACTCAAAGCCCTCTCCAGATGCTGTCAGCACCCACCGGAGGCTGGCGTGCCACCGGCTCTGTTCTCATTGTGTCCCCAACAAGAACATGCAATCCCTGCCCAACAACCTACAGTCTTGAGGAAACATCTGGTCTCACAGAGCCTGGAATGTAATCTCACGAAGGATTCTTTTTCCACAGTCAAAAGTGATAGGAAGCCTTTCCCACGCCCTCAGCTTCCCACTCTGAAATACTGACATTCTTGAAAGGGGCTGAATAAAGCTGTGCGTGAAGGAAGGGACCTTGGGAGCTACAAACAGGACATGCCTGGCAAAGGTCTCCCACCTGGCCACCCATTTCAATGTCCCCTTGCCTCTCCCTATGCCTAACGTCGTTGGGAGTGGGGAGGAAGAGTGTGACAGCGAGGGATGGAGACGTGATGCTGAGTGGCAATGCCATGAGATCAGCTCACACCCTGCTGCCTGTCCTCCCTCGTCCTCAGCGCTGAGCTCAGGTGTGAAGGGGATCTCCTCCAACTGAATGCTCACGGCTTGACTTGGGATCTAGCCCTAAGCGGTCCTAGGAGAAGGCACCCAAGAATACTCCTAATTTGTCCAAGAACTCGGTAAGCAAACCCCACCCTGCTAGAAATGAAGTTTATGAGCACACCACGACCTCCTGCCTCGCAGCGAGCAGCCGTGCAGGGACAGGTAAGGCCATGTGTACCCTAAAAAAACCCAGAGTGAGGTTTAGTCTCTCTCAAGGGGTCCATGCTGGGGTTTGTTATGGGGACACTCTGCTGGGAGAAGCTCACACTGCAATTCATCTGAGCAAAGAGGCCACAGAGCAGTGCCTGCCTCAACCCAGACACAGGTCAGGGCCTGATATTTTGCAGTTTGGTTGAAATATGCAAAAATCTTCAATAAGATTTCTACTCCTGAACCTACAGGGGAACATTTTTAAGTCTGGTCTGCAGGCAAATACTTTTGCTTGTACCTTCAGCAGCAGTTACTGAAGAAATAATGCCTAACGTGCAAAGCAGACGTGGAGGCAATGGGCAGTGACCCTCATGCTAACCTACAGGTGCAAAAACTGCAGAACTGCCTGCAACCCCTCAGTTTCTACTGCAAAGCCTGGGATTACCCAATGAACATTAAGCTGGGAATCTTGTCCTTAACGTGCAGGCTTAGCAGGGAGCTGGCTTGCTTCAGGAGAATGTTCACACTTGTGAAAACTGCGCTGTTTGTTCCCCAGCACTGAGATTTTCTTCTCGTTGCTTTTCATCTGTCTCCCTTCCTAGCTTAAAGCGATGGAGGCGTCACAAAATCCCATCCTCCCTTCCCGTGCAATCGCTGGCTCACGGCGCTGGCGGGGATATCGCTTTTGGAGTCTACAGAGACTTGAAAAGTTGTGGAGGTGAAAGTCTGAGAGCAAGGGGGAGGTGGCACCGCGCTGGAGAGCAGACGTGCTGCCCAGGTTTGTCGCTAGATGCTGCTGGATTGGAGCAGGGAGTGACAGTGCTGGGAGGAGAGGGAGCGTGTGGGGGTGTCTGCAGATGAGTCACCGCCCTGGGGAAGCGCTAGCCCCCTTAGCATATGCTCCTTCATTTTAAATTAATTAGCATTCCAAAGAGCACATCTCCTGGCTCCTCCCTCACTACTGCCCCAGAAACGTGAAAAATGCCCCCACCCCCCAAATCCACAGCATCATCAAAAGGGGAGCGATAAAAAATTCAAAAAAGCTATAAACACAGCCATGAATTTTTAATCACCCGAGATGCATATTCAATCATCACTTTCCTCCTCCGGCATTATAAAATGCCCGTGCTCCGTGAAGGACGACCGGGGTACGCGGAGGAAACCGGAGAGGCTGGGACATGGTTGCAGGAGGGACGTGGCTCTGAGCACTGTGCAGGGGAGGGGGGACTTACATTCATTTTCCTTCGACATCGGGACAGGTTGAGAAGGAGTGACACCTTCAGCTCACGGAAGGTTTTCAGGTCTTCCCCAAAGCCTTCCCTGGGGAACTTCTTCAGAGCGTACTGGTAGCGCTGGGCGGCCTCCTTCACTTTACCTTTCTGATAGAAGGAGAACATGTCAAAGCAAATCCTCGGGGGGAGTTTACTGCAGAGCACTGCCAGACCCACGGGTGTTCTGGCGGCGAAGGTAACATGATCTCATCATTATTTAGCTGTTTTCTAGAAATGAAAGCCAGACCCTTTGTCCGGTATTTGATCTGGAAACGCAGATGCCTCGTCCAAGTTGAGCTCTCCCACTCTCACGTAGCGGGAAACTCAGCAACAACTCTTTTAATAACCTGATCCAACTGCATTTGGTTGATGGACAAATGGACTTCTGAGCTGAGTGACCAGTAACCCAGCTCTGCAGAGGGCCCTACATCCCTCCCACGGGGAGATGCACTCCTGGCACCCTGCTAACAGCTCGGGGGCTGATGCTGTGCACCTCAGCAGCCACGCAGTGCGCGTCCACTGCAGCTCCACTGTGCTGAGGAGCAGGACCCTGGCAATGAGCCTTTCACACCTGACTCGAACCTCAGCAAGCTCTAGGGAGGGTAAGGAAGACAAAACGTTGGTCTCTGGGGGGCAAGAGCAATAGCAAAGGTAAGCGTTACGGCGCTGATGTGGTTCTGACGTTGGACAAATGGATTGGGACTCATCTCTTGGACTTCAGATGTCTAGAAATTAGGTGTCTACATCTAAGCCCGTCAGCTGGGTTTCTTTTATAGTTACTGGGACGCAACGGTCACCTTCAAAAGGTGGCTCATCCTTGCTATTTTGGGTGCCTGTTTTTGGGATGGGACAATCTGTGCCCTGAAGGGGAGCAGCCATAGAAGGTGGGATGAGAGAATGAGGGCAGAACGGGATCTGGGACGCACGCGATTCATGATGACCCAGACTGAAGTTCTGCAGCTACGAGCAGTGAGCTTTAAAACCTCTTCGATTCAGGTTTCGGAGTTGTATCATGTATCTCTGGCAGATAACTCCAGTTGCAATGCCAGCTTTGCATATTTTCTGCTTTACCCTAGGAGCCTAACAGTGAATCATTGTTGTACTTGCACATTCTTTGTGTGTGTGCAGATCTCCAGGTCTTATTACACAAGGAGCAAAAGGGACTCTGTAATGGTGGAACACATCCCAAGAGCAAGAGGACACGACAAAGCCACCTGCGTTCTGACAATTTGTTTTCATCACAAAAAGTTGCTTTTCTTTCACAGGTTTCTCTGGGGTATACTGCCCTGTTGCCTTGCTCACAGCACAGAGCAGCTAGGTAACAACAACGCTGCCAGATCTGATGCAGTGACATCAGCACTGAGAACCTCTGGAAAACACTTGGGTTCTGGTGTTTTCAAGGAGGAAATGAAGTGCTGGCTCAAGCCCAGAATGCAGACAGCCTTGGCTTTGCTTCAGCCTTGTTATGGATTTTGGCATTCAACATCCCCCTCCCCAACCCCACTAACCAAAGGCAGTTTGCAGCACAAGGAATCCTGCAGGCTTTAAGGCTGCAGCACTGCTCACGGACACTATCAAAGGAAGAACAAAACTTGGTGCAAATACATGCTGCAAGCTGCATTTTCCCTATCTTTCCAAGAAAACTCTTCTCACCTTGTAAAACATGTCTCCCTCCTCCATCAGCTTGCTCAACAGGATGATCATGATGTCTGGTTTGGAGGTGGCCATCGCCCATGTTGCTGGACCTGCAGTGTACAGGATGCATGATGGGTAAAAAACTCATACAATGCAAGGGTGGTAGGAAGCTGGGTGGAAAAAATATCCTGGGGTGGGAATTTCTGCTGGAGAGAACAACTTGTGGCGTGGTCAAAGAGCAGAGCGCTCCCAATTATTGAGCTGACAATTCCTCTTGCACTCAAAATTAACGGCATCCACATTGCAATGGTTTTTCCTTGGCAGTCAGTCATTAACGCTGGCACTAATCAGCACGGCCGCTCGGGGAAATGCCGGGAGCCATCTCCACGAGAGGGCAGTGCTGTTTGCAGAACTGGTCTGAGGGCAAAGTGTGGGGGGAGTAAGCAGCATTTATAGGGAAAATCCAAGCGGTTACATCAAGAGTAATAGTACGTAATTTGCTCGTGGATTTACATATATCTATATGGGTGTACTAGCAAATCCTAGCTAAAAACTAGTGCTGAGGTGGGGATGCTCTGTGCAGGGAAGCACTGCAGGACAGCACAGGGGACCCAGCACAGAGCATCGTTATCTGACTGATACAGGGCTGGCGAAATCCGGGGACAGCTCATTAGTGTGGGGGAAGAATAAGTCACCGGTATTTCCATAAGTAGATTCAGTACATTTTGGGGGAAGCGGGTTAGTTTTTAAGTTCAAGTTATTCTCTGCAACAGTCATTTAAAAAAATTATTTGAAGGTGAGGTAAATTAAAAGATTAGAGGTGTTGGGGACGCATGCAGGCTAAATCAAACAGGAGAAAGCAAGGCTGACAAAGCTATCAGATCGAGGCTGATGCTGACAGCAATGAGATATACCTCGTGGGCGACTCGGTAACGTCTGACAACCTTCAAAGAAAGGAGAAAACAAAAAGTTGTAGGAGAGAGGGGAAAAAAATGGATGAAGGTGAAAAAAAAAAAAAAAAAAGAAAGGAAAAAAAGCAGCTGTGAGAGGCAGGCAGCAAAGAAGCCAATGCACCAGCAAAATCCCCTTTCACAGGAAAACGCAACGTGAGCGGCTGCGTGGCGCAGTGCAGGTAACACTGAGGTCTGAAGCGTATACAGAGCAGTGAAGGCAGCAGCTCACAGCAATGCATGGACACAGTACGCTTGTCGACTCGGACTAGTAAAGATAGAAAAGGCATTACCGGAGGAAAAGACCTTGCCAAAGAAAACAGTTGTTTGTTCACTTTCTCTAAGTGATACGACAGCAACAAAACATCCCAATTTAACAAGAGAACAAGGCACTCCTGGCTCGGGGCTGCTTTCGGGGTATCAAGCAGCAATGGGGCTGAGGCTGCCTCCGGGTCGGGGTTCTGCTTGCTAGGAGCTCGCTCCGAGTGCCCGTGCACGGTGCTGACCGCGCGTCCCCTGGGCCCTACCTATCTTTGCTCCTTTCTTCAGGAGGGTGACGACCACCGAGGTGTTGCGGCACCCCACCGCCCTGTCGAGGGGACGCATCCCGCTGTAGTCGACGTGCTCGATCATGGCCCCGTGGTCCACCAGGAACTGAACCTGCAATGGCAAACCAGCGGTCAGCTTGCTGGGGAAAGACATTCAGCAATTGCTTGCTCGGCTCCAACTAAAAGAGGGGAGATTTAGGTCAGATGTTGCGAGAAGAATCTTTACCCCAAGGGTGGTGAGACCCTGGCAATGCCCGGAGCTGCGGGTGCCCCATCTCTGGAGGTCCCAAGACCGTGGATGGGCCCTAGGCAGCCTGAGCTGGTGGGGGGCAGCCAGCCTACAGCAGAGGGTGGGGCAGGGGGGGCTTTGGGGTCTCTTCCAAGCCAGCTGTGCCGCGGTTCTATGGGTCTATGGTCTTCAACAACCCTTCCAATCCAGCTGTACTGTGGTTCTGTGGGTCTGTGGTCTTCAAGGTCCCTTCCAATCCAACTATGCTATGGTTCTATGGATCTATGGTCTTCAAGGTCCCTTCCAATTCAGCTGTGCTGTGGTTCTATGGGTCTATGGGTCTATGGTCTCCAAGGTCCCTTCCAACCCAACCCAACCATTCCACGTTTCTACGACCCTTTAAGGTCCCTTCCAACTCAACCGTGCTGCGATTCCATGGTTCTACCATCTCTAAGGTCCCTTCCAACCCAACCCATTCTATGACCCCGTGATTGCTACACCAAGCCATGCTGTCTACACCAAGCTGCGCTGTACTACTTGGAGCGGTTAAGGCAAGCTGCCCTTTTGGTTCTGCCACTCACCACCTCCGCGTCGCCGTAGAAAGCCGCCAGGTCCAGTGGCGTGCGCCCATTTTTGTCGGCGTGGTCGGTGGCCGCCCCGTTCTCCACCAGGGCCCGCACCACGGCCAGGTGGCCCTTTAGGCAAGCCCAGCTGAGGGCTGTCAGGCCCTCCTTGTCCATCAGAGAAATGGAGGCACCTGGAAGGACAAGTGGCAGCTCACTTGAGAGCTCTATGACAACAAACCATCACAAACCCTCCGCACAGTGATGACAGCTTGTTTTTAAGAGAGCGATATATGTAATTATTAATTACTTTATTAGCATCTCTCCCACTCTGTGGCCCGCCCTCCATCACAACTCCAAATGCGCCGAGAGGAGCTGTGCAAACAGGTTTATTCACACCAAGCTGCAAACTTGTTCACACTTAGCTCCGCAGACCCTCCTGGCAAACCCCATCTGAGCAGCAGGGTGGCTCTGACATCCCTCAGCTGAGACGTCAATCTTTCCTTTTAACTGTTTTTTGGTGTTGTTTTTTTTTTTAATCCAGCCTGTGTGAGTCAGAGATGAGGACCATTTTGCTGTTTCAGCAGGTCGCTGCATACCAGGGGAACTAAATCATCTCCATTCTTCCCCGAAAGCACATATTTCCCCCTCCTCACTCCCCTCCCCTTTTACCCAAATCGACACAATTTCCAGCAGTATTTCTCCCTGAACTTTACCCAATATAAATACAACGTTGTGGGATAAACTACCGCCAACTGCAAGCCAAGGAGGGGGGAGCTTGACATTTTCTTGGATGCAGAAATTGCGCTGCCATACCAACAGGTCAGCATTGCTTCACACAGCATATGGATCCGCATACGAGATTTGAACAGCAGCATTAAGTGAACACTCCTCTGCGTGGCACGAAGACAGCTCCTGTTGCCATGGCACACACAGGGCTCTTGCTCTCCAGCGTGCAGAAGAGATCTGCATCAGCTCTGCTGCTCCGAGGAGCTCTGCCTACCTGTGGGATGCTCCTGCCAGCAGGCTGGCATGAATCGCTGCTGCAGTGTTTTTCTCCTGTAGGTAAACTCTCAAGCAGCCACAGCATGTGTTTTTCCCTGGCTCCAGAAAGCTTAGCGAGTGGGGGAGGAATGTGAACGTCCTGAACTTCCCATTCATCCCAGCTGGCACGTCCCTGGGTAGCACGCATTGCCCAGACGACAGCGGGATGCTACGTCTTCCAGCTCGCACTACTTGTTTGTGGAGGAGCAAAGCAACATGAACATTTGCTGGAGATTATGTTCAGAAACCTGCACCTAGAGTGCTCAGCACAGCCCCAGCACCGTGCCTGCTGCATGCACAACGTGGCCGTGGCAATCTGGTGTGCTGAGGTGGCACGCTGCTGGCAACACTGCTCCTCGCCCCCTGCAACCCGCTGCAACGCTGCCCCACGTGGCACCCACGAACCCTTCTGCGAAAGCTCTCGAGATGATCCTCAGCTAGCTGAGGCCAACTGCTGCTCTGCTAAAGAGGATAAACCTCATTTCATTCCTTCTCATTTATGCCCGTTTCTTTCTTGCCATTAAACAAAGTCTTCTGTTGTTGAGCGGTCCTGTGCGGAGCCATGAGTTGGACTCAATGATACTTAGGGGTCCCTTCCAACTTGGGATATTCTATGACTTTCTCGTTTTTTTCCCCTGACTTTTGGAGCAGATAAGAAGGCTCCTGCAGGAAGAGGAAAGGCTGGAAAGCTGCACCATCACCCAACCTTCCCATTGCTTCCCCAGTCCAAGGGAAGAGCCACCACACAACAAAGTGACACGCACTGACTTCAGAGCACCGATGCAGCGACACAAGCTGAAGTTCTCATCAAGCAGACGGTGCCACAGCAGAGCCAGGCTCCCAGCAGAACCTCTGTGTGCCCCTCTGCTCCTCAAAGCATCCTGCACTCCCCGGGGGTCCCCGACCCACTCAGCATTAGGGCAGTTGGACGTGGAACAAGCGGAAAGTTTGGAGGGGAACTGGCTTCAGGTGCCATTGTAGGACAGAGCCCTGCTGCAGTGGGAAAGGTTTTGTCTGGGTACAACAGCCAATGGATAGACAGCCACTCTGGCAGAGGTACAACCAGGGAGGTTTAATTCATGGTTCACAGCTCTGCTCCTCCCGGGTGCTCACAGAGCAGCAGGTAACTCCACCAATTTGGATTTCAAGTTGATTGAGGGCTGCAACTCGGTTAATAAAAAGTGTTTACAAATGCTGAGTGCGTTAATCAAGTACAGTCAAACGAGATTTGCTTTGCAACACGCTAATTACTGCTTATGGCTTATGATTCACACACTTTGATTTTAATGAAACATTAAACGGGATTGTTAAAGCCATTCTAATTAACGTACCCCATATATCACTGTGCTCTGCCCAGGCTTAAGCTAACTTTTCAGGCCCATGTTTTATGGCAGATTTAGTGGAGTTTAACGAGCTATTTAGATGAACAGTCCCTTTCAAGTACAAAAGGCTTTTATGGTTTTGACTTCTTGGACTCTGAACTTCATGATCACTGTCACAGCCCCGTGGAGGGCACAGCACTGGGCAGCACAAATCCCACTGGCCTGTATTTAAGGACAGAAATAGTGGTGTTGGCCCAGGCTGCAGGCAGCGTGCTGCTCTGAACCACCTCAAATGTGACATCAGAAATGAGTAGAACTGAAATACACTCTTGCTGACTGAACGACCAGACTCAAAGAGCAGACTGTCTTCAAAACACCCAACACAGCAAACCCTTTCCCACATTAGGGCCTTACCCTCCTGTTGACGTGGGTGTCAAAACCGTGGGTAGCAACGCTAGCACTACATATGGAGTGTTACTGTGCCCCAACCCCTGGCCCTGGGGCTGAGCCTCTCTCTGTGGTGTTGCTTGTCATTCAGGTGTGCTGCTTTTGGAGCTCTGCCTGAAGGAAAAGCTGGGAGCACGGCTCAGGGGCACACTCCGCACTCAGTGCTCAAAGCACCTCTCACATGCTGGCATCGAAATTCCTACACATATACGTGGTTTGGAGGCCGTGAGTGTCAAACACAGCAAACAAAACAGACAGCCAAGATGGAGACACCGACCACCCTAACCCTGCTCCCAAAAAGCTGGCTAAGGTGATGGGGAGCTCTCCCATGGCCCCATCCGGTGACGGGGTCACAACCCCCATCCATGAGGAAAAGCAGAAGGCATTTAGGGGGAGGACTTGCTGCAGGCAGACCCCGACATGCTCCAAGCCCGTGCTCTAACCTTGTGCAAGCAGAAACTCCACCGTGCCCAGGTGTCCCTCGGATGCAGCCATCATCAGCGGCGTCCGGCCTTGCTTGTCCGCCATGTTCACGTCGGCGCCGTGGGTGAGCAGCAGGTCCACGATCTGCAACACACAAAGCGAGGGCACACCTGGAGGAGCTGCTGGAAGGAGATGGGAACGGAGAAGGCCCACAGAGCATCTCGAAATAAGTCAGGGTTTGGAAAACCTTCCCGAAAAGCAAGCTGGGCAGCGGGCTGACCTCACGCTTCTCAACTCCCTGACAGGAGGTTGTAATGAGGAGGGGGTCGGTCTCTGCCCCTATAGCAGCGACAGGATGAGAGGTAACAGCCTTCAGTTGCACCACGGGAGGTTCAGATTGGGTATTAGGGACAATTTCTTCTCAGAAAGAGTGGCAATGCGATGGCACGGGCGGCCCAGGGAGGTGGGTCCCTGTCCCAGGAGGTGTTCATGTAATGTGGAGATGTGGCACTGAGGGACGTGCTTACGGGCACGGCGGGGTGGGCTGGGCTGGGACTCGGGGCTCTCGGAGGCCTTTTTCCAACCTTAACGATTCTACGACCCTACCAAACCTCATCCCCCAGTTGCACGTTGAGATTAGAGCCGCGTTTCCCAGCTCCCGGGCAGACGGGGACGGGCTGCTCACCTGCCAGTGGCCCTGCCGGACGGCGCTGAAGAGCGGCACCACGCCGCGCCGGTTGGGCTGTGCCACGGCAGCTCCCTGCTCCAGCAGCAGCCGGCACACGTCCAGCTTCCCCCGGCCCGCGGCCGCCGTCAGCGCTGCGGAGAGAGGGGGCAGTGAGGGGAACAGCCACGACGGCTCCGTGGTGCCCCGTGGTCCCAACCACAGCCCCCAAAGGGCAACACCAACCGAGGAGGGGGGGATGGATCAGGGACAGCTTCCTGCCGGCAAGGCAGCGAGCTCTGGGCTCGCCTCTGTCGGAATGGACCCAGAGCAGCGTTGTTGGGATGGGAGATTTTTTTATGTCAGATTGTGGATCTCCGGAATCGCTGGAAAGCGAAAGTGGTATCGATGTGCTCGCATATTCCTGATGCAGAACACTCGTTTTGTCCATTCCTTCTGGGCAGGACTGACCCCACCTGCAATGGTCTTTGTGCAAAAACCGAATCACCTCCCAGCATCAGCGGGCTGGGAAGGAACAGCCAACGCCTCCCCCCACATCAAACTTTGCTCTGCCAACCCAAAAAGTCTGGCTGGGTTCGAAAAGACACATCCGATCCGAAAATAGTTCCAAGTGCAGGACCTGCCTTTGACTCGTCTTTGGTATTAATTTTAGGCTTTTCAGTTCCTCCTCCTCCACCCCCCCCACTCTCTGTGCACTTCAGCGCTGCCTCCGGTGGGAGTTGGAGCAGAAGGTGGGAGTCTATTTCTAACTGACGTCGCTGGTTCTTTCTCTGAAGTACACTTCTGTGGGACGGCTGATTACGAGGTGTTGACGGGTTTCCAACTGCAACACTGTTAATGGTGGGGGATTTAATTAATTCTCTCTTCTGTTCCACATTATGCTCGAGCTTTCTTCGCTCGGAGCTGAGAGACACCAAGAGTTAAAAGAAAAATCATCCCTTTACCACAAGCAGAACATGCTGCAGCATCTATAATCAGATCCATGTGGGTTTTAAACGTAAGCTACCAATATAGCAGGACTGTGCTTAATGCTCACGGCAGAGGGATCAGCGCGCAGGGCTTTGGGGTTCTATTTCTAAACCTGCCTGCACTTGAGATGCTGTGGGTTAATTTCGGGTATTTGACATCAGAATGATTTCTGTAAATCAGCTACGCAGTCTGCGTTCGCCACAAAATGGACTTTGGGAAAGGACTTCACTAGAACAGGATGGGTGGATCCGCAGCCATACCCTTCTTGTTCCTGCTGCACACGTCCGTCCTGCAGCACTGTGGCAGCAGTTCTGTTCCTCCATCCCAGCTCAAAAACTCAATGAAACCACTTCAGGAAGATTCCTGCAAGAACCCCCTTCCTTAAGCTTGCAGCACTCCTTATGTGCACGTATCCAGCTGCTGACATCCCCATCACTGATGTGCCTGCAGGAGCCACCACAGAACCCACAGCACAAGGCACGGCTTCCCCTCTGCTGCATGAAGACTGGGAAGGGCCGGGAAAGGCGATGAGAGGAAACGAGAGAAATGCTTTGGTTGGAAGTTCTGCTGCCTTGAGAGCTGATGGCTCGGTGTGAAGAACTGAGCCCAATGAGCCCAGCCAGCGAGCGGCGACCGGAGCTGGAAAATGGCAGCGTTTCCACTGCAGCTCCTCCAGGAGAACGGAACGCCGTGCTATCACACCCTGTAACAACCAAGGCTTGGCATACACGCCATGAAACAGTTGCTGCAGTTCCCAAAACACAGCCAACAAAGCCCAAGGCGACTCCATCCGCCCTCCATCGCGAGGACGTCGGCTCTCCGGCTGAAGGGATTTGCTGCAGCACGCTCTGCCTGCTGTGCAAAGCGTGCCTGTTTTCCCACAGCAAAAAAAAACAAAACAAGAGAAGTTTATCTGGAGAAGAAATCCAACGCGGCGTGCGGATCTGTTCCACGGGCTGGCAGCAGGACACACGCAGGTGGCACCGCTGCTCTTGCACCTCCAGCCCCGATGGAGCTGTTACAAGCGACTCAGATGCTTTTGGGCTGGGTTTGATAGGAGCCTCGGCCCAGGGGTACACCATCCATCTGGAGTTGTGCTGTCAGCAATCCCTAAACTTACGATGTTAACTTGGCGCTGCCATGGGATGCTATCAGGCTGACATCACGGAGCCGGGCGGCCGGCTCTGCTCTGTGGCACATCAGGCCCACGAGCAACAAGAATCAAGGAAGAGAAAAGGCACCACTCGGATTTTCAGAGCAGACTGCTTTTTTTTAGGTTGAAACCGGCGTTTCTCTTCAAGTGCAAACTAAACTCACTATTCGCTCTTGGGGAAATAAAAACAAAACAGCGCGTGAGGGATTCTTGTGTTCCATATAAACGTATCTTACCTGTGATGGAAGAAAAGGCTGCTGCGTTTGGTGCTTGGCTCAGTTTTGCTCCTTTTCCTGCCTTACCCACAGCAGTTGTAATGGATAAGTGGGGATTCATTTCTAACAGCTCCCCCCAGTTTGAGTGCTACTTGCCCATCAGCTGCCTGTGCTCTCAGCTATCCCATCTAGATGTGTGTCCAGCTTTTGGCATCGCAGGGGAGAGGTATGGGAGGAAGGTGACAGTGGGGAAAGGTTTCTGCTGGAGTCCTTGAGGCAACAGGCAGGCTGGGAACAGCAGAGCTGCCTGGATGCGAGGGAAGAGAAGAGCTGGGATTTTGCAGGGAGAAGAGCATGCAGCAAAGCGCTTGGAGCAGAAAGAGAGGAGGGATGGGAGGGCTGTGAACTGCGAAGGCAGAGCTGCAGGGAAGAGCAGAGCCACACAACAGCCGGGAAAGCTGCAGGGCTCTCCACCAGGCTTTGCCAGCTCATCCAGACAAGCAGGACTATCCTAACCCAAGGAGAGCATCTGCATTACCCGATGCTGTTTCTGAGGGCACGTTGCAGGGACACATCTCCATCACTTCTAATCAAACTCTGAAGCCATCTGGACCACCTTCTACCTGCCACCCTTCTGCTGCTGTTCTGCAGCAGGACAACAGCAGCTCTGCTCAGCAGCCAAACAGCAGTGCACGTTCTGGTTGAGCGGTCTCTGACCCGGGATTAGGACCTGGTCCCCGAAGAAAATGCCACTGTCCTGTTACTACCTGCCAATACTCCATCACTTCATTTGAAGAATTCCGCATCCTATTTCTTTCTTTGCTCTGTGACGCCCTCGGGGCACTTCTGAATTGTTTGTTTGTACATTTGTGGCATTATTTCCACCAGTAAAGGCAGCACGCCCTTGCTGCTCCGTGGCTTTGGGTGCAGTGAGCTGCTGCTTTTCCCCGTGCTCCGCTCCATGCTGGGACACCTCACTCCTCTCCCTCTGCCATTTAAAGCAGAGCTTGCTCAGAGGCAACGCTTTCCAACAGGCTCCATCCATTACAGCACTGTACCGATGCTTTCAGAAGTACGGAGTGCCCATCAGCTCAGAACGTAACCCAGCTCTTCCCCCTTGGAATCGCAGCCAACCTGAGCCCAGCGCAGCAGAGCCTGCACCCCCGGAGCATGTCACTGTTAAACAAAGCTGATGGAGTTGAAGGCAGCGCTCCCTGGCAGGGACTGCGCCGTGGTGCATCAGCTCGACAGGAGCACTGATGCAAGTGGATCGGTGACCTGAGCGCAGGAGACAGCGGGTCATACTTAGAGGGTCACCGGAGTCAAAAGCCAAGAAGTCCAAGTTTGAATAGATCAAGAAACGGAGATGACAGTGTGACTTGTGTGTGATTTTGTCTTGGGGGAAGTGAGGACAGGAGGGCTTCTGTGTTAGGCTGTGAGCATCAAGAAGAGCGCTGCACAGAAGGATTTCTTTTTATCTAGCAGGTGTTAAATAATAGATAGTTTAGCAATCAGTGCTGCGTGTGACACGGAAGGGGAGAGCGGAACGGAGATGCTTTGGGTAAATATGCAAAGTACAAAGAGATAACGAGCAGCAACGTGCATCCATCTGACTTAACATGGGATGCCTCGGAAACCAGTGGCCTGGCTGTCAGAGCTGCTGCGTGCCCCATGCTCCAACCCAGCGTCAGGAGCTGCAGAAGTTCAGGATTTCCCAAAGCCCAACTCTCTACTCAAGCACCTTGGCATCTGTCAATCACCCAAAATGAAATCAGAGAAAGGGATCCTCTCTGGCAGAGCAAAGCAGGGATCAGGGGTGTAGCAGGAGCCCGTAAACACAAACACAAACATGCAGGAGAAGCTGCAGATCTGCAGCAATCACCTGTCTCTCCCCAAAGACTGTCAAAGCTGTTGATCTGTGCTCGCTCCACCTCCTCTTCATCTTTTTCTGGAAGATCGAGCAGGTAGGAGACAATCTAAAACAAAATGACATGTCAGCTCACAAACCTCGGCGCGTTATATATAAACTGCTGACATTTTAACAGGAGCTGCTCTGAGTACACCGAGGAGAAGGCACCGAATCTCTGCCTGGCACTCCCAGCTCGAGTAAATACTCTCCCAGATATCCATCACCAAACTCGCTGCCCCATAAAGAGCAAAACCCCAAATGTCCCAAAGGGACTGAGCACGGGGAGCCTTTGCAGTGCCCGTTCCCCGTCCCTGTGCTGTTCTGCTGCAGAGGCACGGCACGTGGTGGGGGTGCTCGGGCTGCAGGCGCTAAGCAAAGAAATGCTGCTTGGCACTGGGACTGCCTCTCACCTGCTGGGGTGTGAGGAGCCTGATCACCCCCTCAAAGGTGGGGAAACTTGAGTCACAGCCCAGGATGGGGTGGCAGAGTTAGAGTCATTTGCCTCTTCCTTATCTTAAGCTGCAGCCAAGATGAAGTTACGTCCAGGAACTATAATAAGCTCCCCTCTAGCAAGGACCATTTTTAAGCAGTGCTGGGACCGGGGCTGGAAGGAGCATTTGCTGAGTGCCTGGAGGGGGCTGTGTGAGGAGCCCTGCAGTGGGCATGGGCTATGGGGGCGGGAGCAGTGACTTCTGTGACAGCTGCAGCCTTCCAGTTGCTGTAGTGCAATGTGGGTCATTGGGAAGGACAGGGGGGACTGGGACCTGGCAGAGGGCTGTGCTTCTTGGTGGACATTGTGTTGCCTGCCTAAGTCTGGCTGCACTGGGGCATGAGAATCCAGCAAGGACTCTGGTGTGGCTCCATCAGTGATTAGGATCAATTACAAACATGCAAAAGATTTGTTCCATCATCCAAGTTGGAAAACTCAGCAAATTTATCATCAGCTTATAGCCGTGAGATGCTGCAAGCATCTCCCAGCAGGGACCTGCAGTATTTTCTGTAAGTGGTCATGTGCATTTAGGGTATAATTAACATGAAATTGCTTTTGTAAGTTACTAAGGTGACTGCTATGGTTTGGGGGAAAATTCTCATTTGCAAAGTTCTGTGCTCTGTTACAAATGATGTCAGCATGCAGATCTGTATGGTTTTGAAGTCACATCTGCTTCTAATTGGTTCAACTCACAGTCACTTAAGCTAATAGCAATTACCCAGCTTTCTTTAATTAGCTCCTCTGATCTGGGCACGTTATCTATGTTTTTATGGATTATACTGAACAAAAGCAAAAGCTAAAGTCAAGACAATGACAGCTTCACCTCCCAGCCCCCCTTGCTTGGCATTCTGGCTAGAAATCATGGTTAACTATTGGTGTCCCATGGAGAGTGACGGGCTGGGAGCCTTACCTCTGTGTAGCCCATGCTGGCTGCGGCGATCAGGGCCTGCTGGATGGCGTGGCTCTTTTTGAACACCCCCTGCTGCTGCCCAGCCATGCTCCAGTCGCACTGGATCAGGAACTTCACCACCTCCAGGTGTCCTCTGAGGGCGGCGTGGACCAGCGCGCACTGACCGTTCTTGTCCAAGTGATCCACCTTGAAAAGAGAAGGTGACAAAATGCAACGAAGCCAAACCTCGGGCGAAGCATCTCCCTTCCTTCTGAGTTTCCAGCCCTGGTTTCAAAATCATGCCACGTGTGCAAAATGTGCATTCTTCTGGTAACGGTCCCTTCCATGAGCAGACAGCAGCTCTTCCCAAAGACACTCTGCCCCAGGCTGAGGCATCCTCTTGGCCACAAGTGTTTGCTTTGGCTAAGCTGCCATTCTACTATGGTTTTTTTTTTAGCTTCCGTTTTCTTCAGACTGAAAGGCTGCAGAACTATTTTCCCTTTGTGTCCCAAAATACAGCGATCGTGTTTTCTTGAAATCATACACGAGCTGTCGCCTCCCTTCCCCAGATCCACAAAAGGAAAGCAGCTTGTTTCCCAGATACCATCTCAAGACTCTTTCAAGGGAGACAGAAGTGCCTCAGCTGTAGCCTGACACCCTGATGTGAACCCGATGCAAGCAGAAGTCAATAGGAAACAGCTTGCATTTGGCAGCCCTGCAGGAACTCCTCTGCTCGGCTGCTCAGGATGGGGCACAGTTCTCACTCGGTGCTGGAATTCACCAGCTGGGATTTCCTCAACACAGTTAGGGACACTCAAGGAAAGCTTGGGAAAACCTTTTGCATTGCGTTTCATAACCCCAAAATTCCTGTTCCCAGAGCAGGAGCAGATCCCCCAAGAAGTGCCATGGGTTCACCCGACACTCTCAAAATATCCCATCAGAAGTGACATCCTTTTCTCCTTCATTCTGTCCTCACATTATAACAGACAACAGGGCAAGGTCCGAAAAATCCCTCAGTCCCCCTGACACTCATACCACAACTACACAAACCCACACTTTGCTTTCTGAACTGAAGCTAACCATATAGGGAAACCACTAATTGTTTCCAGGAGGCTTCACTTCAAATACCAGCACAACTTTCTTCTTCAAGAAAGTATTTAAACGTGACTCATTACATCCAATTAAAACTCCAAACCCTCGCCACAAAGCTAAACAAAGGGTATTTTTCTAGCACAAGTCTGATGGAAGCTTTTGGAAGACGTGTCCCAGCGAGGTATTTAAAGAACACCGTGTGCTGCAGAAGCAAGCTGCCGTTTTCACATTGTGAGGTTCAAGGACTTCTCCAGAACTGACCTCCGCAGCCCATTAGTGCAGCGCAATTAGGCAGCTCCTGCACCAAACCTGCATTCCAGAACACCCATTACGGACTGCCCGGGGCTGCTCGCCTTTGGTGCTGATGTGACATTTGGACAGGCAATACATTTAAACAAGCAAACCCTCTGCAGCAGCATCCCATGTCCGCCTGACGGGGGGATGTTCTTTAGCAGGCGGGACGTCTCCTGCCTGCAGCTCGTGCTCTGAGCTTGGAGCACTGTAAGCCAGCTGTTGGAGGAATGCAGTCACTGTACCTTGGCCCGTTTCTTGCACAGCAGCACAACAATGCTCAGGAACCCAGCAGCAGCAGCGTACCCAAGCGGGGTCAGGCCGCTCTCGGAAGCAGCATCTACATTGGCACCGAACTCCAGGAGCAAAGCCACCATCTCCGCGTAACCCAGGTGAGACTGCACGCACAGAATTGGGGCGTTGTTCAGAACCTCGGTCCGGTAATTCACGTTGGCACCTCCTAGAATCAGCAACCGACTGACCTGCAGGGAAGGAAAGCGCCCATTAGCTGAGCGTTACGGACGGAAACGAGTTTACAGTCAGGGCAATGCAAGAATTGAAACCAGAGCCCTTTGTGTGTTTCTAAGCAGATCTATCAAAGCCAGGAACATCCTGCTCCCGGTGCTGCGGGTGGTGGATGCTCCTAATGGCAGCTCTGGAGCCCCTCGAGCCTTCCCCTCCCTGCAGTACCTTGATGTTTGGGGTGTAGAGGTTTCTCAGCGATGCCAAAGCCATGGAAAGACCTTCGGTGCTGTAGGAGATCCAAAGCCCTTGCAGGATGGAGGAAGACACCCCAACTTTTTTACTCAGCCCCTGCAAAAAAGAAAAGACGGCATAGATCCAAGCCCTCTCCTTCATACAGCACAAGCCCAGGCTGGCAGACCAGGATTAATTCAGTGACCACACTCGTTCCAATTTAACTTCAGTCCCCAAGCTCTGCATGGGAGGCTGCTTCCAGGTACCCTGAACCACACCATGCTGATCCTCCCGAGCATAAGGACGTGGAGTAGTTTCAAGACACAAGATGTCAATGCACAACATCTGCCCCTTGGGGTGAATCCATCAGCTGGTAGGAAACAACCTGCAAAGCTGCTGCAGCCATCTGCAAGGTCTGTGCAAGGCAGGACGAAGCTGTGAGCAGCCCGAACCCGCTCACCTCCCCCAGAAGATGCTGTGCTGAGGAGCACGGCACGCTTCTGTTCTTCTTTTTGTATAAAGCACGTCTTATTTTGGCAGAACTGATTCACAGAGTTTCCTTATTATTCACACGCCTGAACTAGATGACAATACGTGATCACGGCAGGATAAATTAAGGAAGCCTTAACATTTCCATACCTAGCAGCAGACTGCCTCCAACCCTTCCTGCTGCTATGTGTGAGCACTCATAAGCAAGCATCCCAACTCCTACCAAGGGAACAACTGCTCTGCAGCCAACGTGCCAGCAGACAGATCCACGACACAGGACAGCAGTGTCCAGCAGTGCTGTGTGCTGCGGGTACGCCCTGCACGGTGTTGTTCTGCTACTGATTTACCATTAACTCTGCTGTTTCCATGGAAACTGTACAGCCATCTCTAGTTCTGCCATGATACACGAGTCCTGATTTCTGCTTCCTCGGCGCGCCGTGGGGTCATGTATTCTATTTATTATTATTATTATTATTTGGAAGCCCTCTGTGCCCCTCTGCAGTGTGGGGCTGCGGGACGAGCGCCGTCAGCAGATGGTGGGGTCTGTTCCATCCCAGGGAGGATGCTCAGAGCTGGATCCCCACCTGCACCTGTGCTGGGCTGGGTTACAGCCCTCGGTGATGAGCTTCTTTTCCTCAAAATTAAGGGAATTAAAGAGAGAGAAACAGCTGCTTCAGCTCGAGGCAGAGGAAGCAATGAGGAATTTTAGCAACCATTAAGTGTTGCATTTGAGATGGCCCAATACATCATATCGGAGGTCAATATTAAATTTCAGCGAACTCAGCCTAGCGCAATTGGAGAAATGGAAAATAACTTGACAACGAACGGTTCAAACAACTCAAAAATAGTTACTAAACTGTCGAACCCATAAGTAAGCTGTTTGAGTCACCATCAGGCCACAGAAATCCCAACCGCCGTTAACTGTGTATGCTTAGATATTAACACAATACACAAAAGATAACATTCAGCCTTTAGGGACTAAAGACACCCAGCGCCATCGGCATCGCTGAAACAACGGCGAAGACACCTGGGCAAGTCATGGAATCATAGAATGGCCTGGGTTGAAAAGGACCTCAAAGATCATCCAGTTTCAACCCCCCTGCTGAGTGCAGGGTTGCCAACCACCAGACCAGGCTGCCCAGAGCCACATCCAGCCTGGCCTTGAATGCCTCCAGGGATGGGGCAGCCACAGCTTCTCTGAGCAACCTGTTGGCAACATCTGTTCACTTGAAGTTTGGGTCCTGCTGTATCATGACTGCGCGTTTCTCTTCTTGCCCTTCCTTTCCAAGCCATGCTTCCCAAGCTGGGTTTCCACATAGAGTCATAGAATCACCATGGCTGGAAAAGACCTACAAGGTCACCCAGTCCAACCACCCACCTGTCACCAATAGTTCTCACTAAACCATGTCCCTCGACACAACATCTGAACATTCCTTGAACACCCCCAGGGTTCGTGACACCACCACCTCCCTGGGCAGCCCATTCCAGAGCCTGACTGCTCTTTTGGAGAAGAAATGTTCCCTAATATCCAACCTGAATGTCCCCTGGCACAACTTGAGGCCATTCCCTCTTGTCCTGTCACTGTCACAGAGGCCGACCCTCAGCTCACTACAACCTCCCTTCAGGGAGCTATAGAGAGTGATAAGGTCTCCCCTGAGCCTCCTCTTCTCCAGACTGAACAATCCCAGCTCCCTCAGTCACTCCTCGTAAGGCCTGTGCTCCTGCTAGGACTGGTGATCACTTTAAGGCACTCAAATGTTTGTACTTGTGTTTCCCAAACTATTTGTTTGAGGATGCTTGTGCTCAAGAAAGAACACCACTGGGTCCCAGCGCCAGTATGGGCACCGTGCACCGTCCTGTGCCCAACTGAGATGGCCCAATGAGATGGGCAATACCTTTCCCTCACTGATTAACCCATGTTTTGTTTCCACACCCAGCTCTCATTTCTACCTGGTTGGACAAAATGCTTTAATCCCATCTGAACCCCTCTCCAAGCTTTACTATGGGTCACTAGAATGGCACTGCAATGACATCAAGCCTTGATAAATACCTTCCAAGTCTTGTGTTTGCAGAATGCCACTGCTATGAACATGGGAATGAAAGTCAGGAAAACACACTGAAATCATGACCTCACCCAGCAGCAAGCCCTTGCCATATGAAAAGATGAGGCAGAGAGAGTGGAAAAAATGCTTGTTTAGAAGTAAAGATGTTCAGAAACAGCAGGAAAGGGAACGAGCATGCTCATTCCCTGAAATCTCTTCTTAAAAGGATGCTCCAGATCTAAATGTTCCAGCCTAATGCTTCCTTCAGAAACGAACGCAGCAGTTGTTCCACTCAGTACTCACAAATTCTAACAGAACAACTGTTAAAAAAAAAAAAAAAAGGAATAAATCTATTCAAGGAGAACCAAGAGATGAGTTTTACAGTGTTCCTAATCCAGCTGATCCAAAGCCTTGCAGAACTTTCTGGTACTTCCAAATGACGTCGATGTTGCACTTATCTGTCAGTGGGATGTGACATTCCTGCTGCGAACCCAGGGATTTTGCTGAGTGATTGGAAACAGAAGGCGGCCTGACATTCCTCATATCTCAATGGGCGTTTTCTACCATTGCAAATATTGCTCAATTAAAGCTGGAACCTCCAGGCAACCGGTCTGCTTACCCAGAAGTGTCCTCCACCTGAAACAGCTGCCGCTTGTTTCTAATGTGGAAGTGGGAAATGAAAAAGGTTTGGAACTGGTTTTCATGTAAGTGCAGCTGAACACTCAGTTCTGAACTGGGCCTTGGGGAATGGACCCCAAAATTTGACAGTGACACAGTGACTGGATGACGTGTTGACCTGGCCTCCTTCCTCTGGTCCAGCCATTATTTTCCCTACCTTTGCTGCTATGTCCGACCATGAATCCAGCTTAGAGAAATCAAGAAGCGAACACAGAAGCACTGACACGAGACAGAAGCAACCTGTTTGCCACAGAAATATTAATGGAAGTGCTAAAATCCTGAAGGCCATAAAATCATACACAGACCAGATGAAAACACAGCCTCACTTCTACCAGTGCTACGCACCCATCTATCCTAACCGTTTTAAGAAATTCTGCATTTCCTCCTTGCATTTAGACCTGCAATCTCACTTCCCTCCCTTGGTACGTGAACCTGGAGGCAGAAGGATGATATAGCCCAAGCTTGCCTTTTAATTACCCAGGTGTTAAGTGTGTGCATGAGGAGGGATACGGATCAGCCATCGCAGGGCAACGCTTCTTCCACTGGAGACCTAAACTCTGGGTTGCATTCTTCAAAACCTCCCAGTTCTTCAGCAGATTTATTTGTTTTCTAGATGTCGTTAGAGGAGCTCATCTCAGATGGGATGAAACCTCTTAGGGTAGGACAGAGATTCCAGGTAAGAGCCTCTCTCGTCAATTTATGGTCTGAAGGATGTGTTTAATTTCCAGCATTTCTTACATGCTGCTGCCAATTTCCAACCTAGCTTATTCTACGATTCTATGATTCAATTCTGTAGAACTAATTCCTGCACATCTCTGACAGGAGCCCCAGAACAAGGAGAGACCGAACGCCGCCGGTGTTGGCAGATTGCATGCAATGGGGACGAGGTTGGTGCAAACCTTCCCTTCCGTTACCTTAAAAATATGTGCTTTGAGGATGTGATGTCCCAGTTCGATAGTTTGCTGTCGATTTAGTTTTCCTTCTTGACGGGAAAACCAGAAGGCAAGCAGCGTGTGGCCACTCCTGGAAAGAGAAGAGGGGGCACGTCAGTATTTGTGTCCTGTACCAACAAAAGGGCTTCGGAGAGCAAAGCCTTTGGGAGACAGAGCTGGGTTTGTTCTCATCTGCAAACCACCGACTCCTTTATTTTTTTGGATTATTGGTGACCACTTATAGCTGAAAACAGATCATCAGAAGATAAAGGCAACGATACGCTCTCTATGAGCAGATATAAATTTAGCAACACCGAAGGAACAATCTCACGAAAGCTGCAGTGCTGTTCATAAAGTCATTTTGCAGAATACGACTGTAATCTGACAAGCACGACCCCAACAGAAGCCATTACAAAATGACACATTCAAAACATCCACACTTTGAACAATGGCCTTTAAATGACAGCTGCATTCCCTGCTGTGTGACTTCCCCTGTGCGGGCTGATGCAACTTTGTGTTCACTAAAACTTCTCCTAAACACAATCTCTGCTTTTGCAGCAGCAAAGAGGCTCTGGCACAGGTCCTACCAGGCTGACAACTCAAAAAAAACGGGCTAAGCAACACCCAGAGCCCCTTTAATACAAAGCACAGTAACAGAGACACCAGCTCCCTTTGCTCACAGCTGCCTTTGCTGACCTTCTTCCATGCCCAAACGTCCAGCTCAGGGCACTGGAAGATGGCAGTGTCTTCTCAAAGACTCAAGGAACTGATTCTCCGTATGGGCACAGAAAACCTGGTGCCAAAAAGTGAAGTATCGCCAAGCATTTTGGGGTGAGAATGGCAAGTACCAGCGGGGACACAATTGCTCAAGGTCCTGTAAGCCACTACACTCTGTGCTTGGACCTCAGTGCTCCAGGAGCTTCAGGATCTTTGGGCTGGCCAACAAACATGCTCTTCGTGCACCTTTGCACAGACTGGATTTGCTAAAGAAAGCAACCCAGGCCTTTGCAAGCTGGAGATGCAGAATACTAATGCAGACACTGCCACGGCCTGCAAAGAACTGGGAGCAGGTCTGGCTTTTCCAAGGTATCCTGAGTTTTATCTGATCAAAAAAAGAGAAATAATTCTGCTGTGGCCAAATACGCACAGCATAAGCAAAGTAACTCCTTGCCTTGACATTGAGGGCAGAGAAAATATTCAGATTCCTCTGTAAGCCCCTGGGTACTCCCAAGGGAGCCCTTTTTAACCCATTTAATTCCTGGAACTAAATAAAAACGTGACTCCATATAAAAGCAACCAAACTCCCTCAAGCCAAACAAAACCAAACAAGATATAAACCGTGGCTTCAGAAGGACTTTTAAGGACAGGGAATGTTATTAGCTCATCACTATTTGGTAAAGCAGAAAGCTTAGCCTGGCCCAAAGGCAGCAAACATTGCAGCAGCAGACGTCTGCAAAGGGCAGGGATTCATCTGCACATCTCTGTCCAGAGAGAACATCAAGCCCAGGTGCTGCCTGCATGTGGCTGTGCTGTCAGAGCTCTCTGCACAGCAGCAACAGAAGGGACAAAGGAGAGGAGCTACAGCAGAAGGGGCAGGGATGTGGGTGTAGGACCCTGAGCCAACCATGGCTCATTGCATTTCCCTCCCGTTGCTCTTTCCCCCTTTGTTCCCCACTTTTGGAGCCAGGAGGGGATCCCCCCCCCAGTTCACGCCCTTTGGAAAGAGACAGACAAATGCTCTTTGCTCGTTGCACTGAAGGGCCTCTAGGAAGGCCCATGGAGAGATGGAACAGCACAGACAAAAATAAACAACCCCGCACCGCAGCTTGAGTGCTGCGAGATACAGCTGCAAGATGGGGAGTGCAGCAACTGCCAGACTGCACCCATCCCCGTTCAGCCACATTACTAAAGCCTTCCATCACCCCAGCACACCCCGTACATCTGCAGCTCATCAGCCTTGCATGGCTCTGCTTCTGCTCCAGGAAGCAGCCAATGTTACCTCTGCTAAAAGGCTGCTGGTGCATGTCTGTGCAGAGACATCAGCTCATCTCCTCGCTGGGGGGAGCGCTGCACTGGGCTGGAAACTGGCATGGGCTTTTTGTTCCACTTTGCCCATGGCAAAAGAGGAAATAATGGCACTTGTTGGAGCAGGGCTGACTGAGAACTCTTGGGAGATGTTTGGGACGGCTGCGAGCAGAGCTGGGACGGCAGCAGTGCTAAGAAAGGGGCTGAGGATCCAGAAAGTTCTGCCGTGCCACCTCTGTGCAGCGTGATGATGAGCAGCTCCGTGCTGACATGCGAGCCCGGCGTCCCTGCTCCGCTCCAGCACTGCTCCACTGCAGCTGGAGGGCACTCACCAAACCTGACCACATGCAGGGCTGTGAGGAATACAAGGCATGCACAAACTCCTCCAGAATAAAGCACAGCGTTCATGAGTAATGCATTCCCCCTGCAATGTTTCCCAGAGCTCAGCTCCGGGCTCGTTGATAAATACTTGCAGTCACTTGCTCTGTCAGCGCTAATTGCATGCTAAAGCAGGCTCCAGCAGCACAGCCTTTCTCTTTTTTTTTTTTTTTCCCTAACAGAGCAGCGGATGGCAGCAATGATTTCTACATCAAGGAGCTCAGCGAAAACGATCCGCTTTGAATTTCGCCACTGCGGAGTTTGTCATCAGAGATTTTCTATTTTTAATGCGAGATTTCTTCTTGTGAAAAAATTCATCGCGCTGCCAGCTCAGCTCCGGGAGCCTTGGTTTGCTGCGTGGCGGAGCCCGAGCCCGCCTGGGGAGGGCTGTGCTCGGGGATGGGCACAGAGAGATGGAGAGAACCAAAGCTCCGTGAGAATCAGCCCCTTCCACTTCTGGCCCTACCCGAGGTTGAACTCCTGATGTGCCCCCACGTCCCCCTCTCGCAGCTCGTCCCACGAAGCCATCCCATACCAGGCACCATGCCCAGAGCCTGCTCTTCCCAGAGATGTGCACTCCTACTTCACTCCGGCAATTCCACAACTTCAGCACAGAGAACAACGTCTGCTCTGACACTGATGGAGCCTCTGCTGTCCCAGGGAGGGCTGCAGAAGCATCCAGCGCTGATTTATTGATTTCTGTAACATACTTTCCCTCTGATGTTATAATTGCCAATTCACTCAGAGGGAATTAGCGTTATGCTGAGTTATAAAAGCAACGATTCCAAACGGGGAACGTTCTTCAAGAAGCCGTGTTGTTTCCTACAGAATTCAACGCTGCTTTAATTTGCCAAGCTCGCGGGGATGGATGGCAGAGCTCGCAGCCAAGGAAGAACCCTCCCATTCCTGAGGATGCCACTGAGCTGGAGCACCAGCTCAGAAAGCATCACCTGCCCATGGGTACCCAGGGCACAGTGGCAGCACCCAGCTCCTGCTGCTGCATGGCAGCGTGGGGATACTCCCACCAGTGGGACAGGGCTCAGGGGAAGGGTTCATTTCACCACCACGGCTTCAGGTTGCTTCCTTCACTCAGCACTTGTCTTGTTCACAGCTCTACCCACATCACAGCCACCGTTGGCCATTTGTTACGCAGCAGGAACCTGATGTCCTCACACCTCCCATTCCAGGGGCTGCACGTGGCATTTCCAGGCTTTAGGGGCCATCGGTGGACACCTCAGCACCATTTTTCACAGGTCAGCACTGAGCATCACGAGCACCCCAACCCCAACGCACCTCCATCACTGACGCCGCTGCCTCGGACACCTGACTCTAACTCAACACTTCAACCACTTTTGCATACAGCAGAAGTGCTCTGTGGGTGCCTTCTGGTTTAGCAGAAGCAAAGCACGGCATGAAATGCCTGCACCCATCAGCCCATTGCTTGCTGCCTCACCACCATCCCCAGCACCTCGAGGATGGAGGAGCCCCGCCAGCAGCAGAGCTGTGCATTGCGTTATGGAGAGCTAAGAAACTGCATGGACTGCTCTGTGAGCACTGGGGAGAGCAGAAATGGAATCGCTCAACTATCCTGGGGTGAAACCGTGACATAAGGAGCAGCGCCGTGGTGCTGGTGGGCTCATGGATGTCTCCTCATTGCTGGGCTGGGGCTGAGCACTGGGGAAACCGGTCCCACCTGCACAGCCACAGCATCGTGCACATCCAAGGGACGGGGTCAGGGATGGGTATGGAGCATGTTGCACCCACGTGTTATCGAGCATGGGGAACATGTGCCCAGAGGGTGTTACACAGCCGTCAGAGGGAAAGAGTTCATCTGCAATTCACCCAGAATCCTCATCAGGAGCTGATCCTGGAGAGCCCCTCCTCTGTGTTACATGGGGGAACAGCACGGGGCGCTGGGCACTGCAGGAGGGGCAGCGAGCAGGAAGAACGGGCGGCAGCCTTCGATTCATGGCAACAAAACAATGATTTAAAAAATACAGAGCAATGAGGAATCAAAGAGAGAGAAAAGCACTTCGCAACACTTGCAGAGCCTGATTTTATGAGGTTTAAAACCACGGATCCAGAGAGCAAAGATGAAATTCTGCCGTCCCCGCTCAGCTCCAAAGGCTTCTCCCAGATCCTGCCGGTTGCCAGGAGCAGATTACTTTGTATTCAGAGTAAATAAGCGATGTCTGGGAGCACGCTGAAAAGACTGCTGGCACAGCTAATGACCACGCTGGGTGGGCTGAATGGGCAAAACCATCTCCCTGTGAGCTCTGCGCTGACTGTACCTACGGAGAGCTCGGCAGAAAAGCAGTGACACATCTCTGTCCTCGTCTCACCTGCTGTAATTTCTCATAGGTAGGACTGTAACAGAGCGAGGGATGTGACTTTGGAAGGGCTTCACTTCCCTTTGCCTGGGAGCGATGTGGAACAAAGTCGGGGCTGCTCTCAGCAAACCTCTGGAAGGTGGCTCTGTTCAGCGAGGATCTGAGGAATGCAATAACAAGAGCAAATTAAGCAACATTTCTTTCTTCAGTAAGCACTCGTATTGCCTCCAATTAATTCCACTTCTCTCTCTTCGGTGGCTCGGTGCCACTGAATGGATTACTCGGTGGATATTTCTTCCAGTGAATATTTCTTCTTTCTTTAGATGTAAAAGTGGGACAGCATGCACAAGTTTGCCATCCAGAAAAAAAAAAAAAACACCAAAAAAAGAGATTTTATGAGGACACTAACTCAAGACAAAACATATTCCAGAAAGCTCCTCCATCTGAATGCTTAGGTTGCATGTCTAATGAGCCAGTGGAACAAGCTGATGTCCTTTGTGGTGGGAGCAATCACATCTGCTCTTCATCTCATCTCATCAGTCACGATTTGTAACATCTCCCTCTTCTCTTCTTCTCTTCCAGCCGACTCTGCAGCTGCAGCTCCATCCAAGAGTGGGGACGATCCTTGAGTCCCTCATCACACACAGAGCCACGGCAATGAGCTGAAGCTGCCCCTTCCTCTGCACCCACCAGACCCCACCCCCCTGTCCTGAACCCCACATTACACAAACACTGGCTTCTGCCGCTCACGGAAGTCCCCATCACAGCTGCCTGATGGATCCCCAATGGCTTTAACCACTCCTTCCACAGCTCCTTACTTCTCCATGAGATCAGAGCTAGCACCTAGAAATGCCGGCCATGGGGATGCTCACACAAGGTCTGCAGCATTCACCGTGTGGAGTTATTGCCCATTCCTTCCACATTTCAGAATGTACCAGTTACAAGACAGCGGTTGGACTGGATGATCCTGTAGCTCTTTTCCAACCTTGGTGATCCTATGATTGTATGAACTTTATTCCAGAAGTGGTAGAGGAAGCCAAGAAGTTGTGCTCTTGGTGTTGGCAGGCATCGGGTCCCCAGCTCTTGGTGGACAGGTTGTGTCTGCACATTCAGTGACATGGATGGCACCAGGACGGACAGATTCATCTTTGTGATCCAAAAATACGGTACCCAGCTGCGTTCCTCTTGATGGGGAAATTAAACCAGCAAGAAACGTTTCATTGTCATTCTCATGCGATGGGTACGGAGGGATCCCTGCCCCAAACCATGGGTAAACCACGGCTTCCACCACGCCAAAATGGAATAGGAATGCTGACAGGAATTATCACTGACCACCAAACCCTGTGGTGGTCTGCTAATTAATTAGACCGAATCAGCACAGGCTGGGCAGGCAATGGACCGACCTTGTGTCTTTCGGTGACACGTGGCAGCCAGCACACAGCTGGACATGGCACGACCACCAATTGCCCGACTATGTAAAGGATTCACATCAACACAAAGCACATTCTTTTGCCTCACCTTGAGTTCACATGGCATCTGTTTCACGGAGTGAAAAGCATCCCACGTGAGACCTACCCCGAGTTTCGGAGAGCGCTCCATCATTTCAACCAATGATAAATAAATCTGAGCATACTCTAAGAGATTTCCAGAATCTCTGAATACAAAAGAGGGGAAAAGAATCTTAGAATACAAAATGGGGGTGGAAATAAAAAGCCAGCTACCCATGCAATGTAATGACAAAGCTGGGTTGAGATTTTCTGTTTCATTAGAAATTATCTTCTTTCAATTTTTCAGGTCCAAATGGAAAATCATTTGGAAACTGGGGAAATTTGGGAAAAGCATTCGGAAACTCAGGCTCTGAGCAAGCTGGCCTAGTGGGAGGTGTCCCTGCCTACAGCAGGGGGGTTGGAACCAGATGATCTTAAAGGTCCCTTCCAACCCAAACCATTCTATGACTCTATGGTAGTTCGGAGCTATCTGTGGACAAGTTTTAAGCAACTGATGAGCAATGGATGGAGCCTGACCTACTGGTTGGCATCCCAGCCCATGGCAGGGTGTGGAACCAGACAACATTTAAGGTCACCTCCAACCATTCTGTGATTCTGTGATCCTCCACCTCCCATTTCAGCGTTTCTTGTGTAACTGGACTTTTACAGATATAATTTGCACTGCATTCTTTTCCTACACGCTTCCCAAACCAATTATCTATTGACTGGGGACTGTTGGTCAGATCAGGCTTTCCATCAAACGCAAAAAGACACTCGTTTGCTTCTAATTCATTCTCCATCATCCTGCTGGGTAAGATGTAAAAACGCAACTTGGAGGAGGACCAAGTCTCCCCTTGCAGCTTGGCTCCCGAGAGAGAAAGGAAAATGCAAAACACCTCCACTGCATTGTGTTACAGGACGGCTCCGCTTGAAACCATGGCAACTGGGCACAGTTATCATTGCTGCTGCTGATCCAGCCCGCACTGAGGGCTGCAGAGATGGAGCAGGTTTGGTTTGTGATGTGGAACCAAAGGGAATGGGTGAGGAGCTGCCTTCACCCTCACCTCCAGAGACATCATTTCTTTACTGAGATCCCGAGATTATTAGGTATCTTCTGACATCTGATCAATTCTTGGTGCACAGAGAACTTTTACTGCAGGACACTGATTCAGACCCAAACAGCTCCGCAGTGCCACACCAGCTCCTGAGCTGGGCACCAGCACTTAGGTTGTAAATGACTCCAGATGCTGCAGGGGCTTTCTTCATCCTTCTTCTGGAAACCCAATCCCAGGTGTTTGGGATTTCAGACTAACACCACATCCTGGGATATGAGGATGGATCTGCATGTCCTCACAGAGGAAACGTGCTGCTCACAGGCGGGATATTCCTCCCAGGGTTTCCAGCAGCCACTCTCCTCCATGGCCACCCCAGTGGAAAAGAACACCTGAAATCTACTCCCAAACCTACGTACCAGAAAGGAGGGAGGACAGGGCAATGCTCCCCTCACCCACTTCAATCTGTCAGTGCTGGAGCCCGTCACCCCATGCTCCCTTTGCAGACCCCCACGAGCAGACACTCCTAAGGCATTCTGCATCAGCCCCACTGCAGCCTTTCAGCTCATGATGGAATCAATCATCCTTGTTGCTCCCCTCTGACTATAAAGCAAGTCTAGACAAGGAACTCTGATGGCAGTCCTTGAATCCGGACACAGTAATCTCACTTTGGGGTTCTGTATCTGATTGCAGCTCTCTTACTGCCTCCAGCACAAAACACCCCCCTCCCACCTCCCTCAGTCCCATCAGCAGCAGCACAGAGATAAAACATTTCATTTTCTAAACGTTGCAAAAGTGTGCAAAATAATTGTGTGGAAGATTCTGCTGAAGGCCAAGCACGGAACGGCACTGAAGGATTTAGTACAATAACCACCACATTTCCGTGCTCTGGTCACAAAGGATTGAGTCTTTCCCTACGATGCTTTATGTCACTTGTCAACTCTGACACGTGGTTAATGGTGCCACACAGGCAGGTGGGGGGAAGTCATTGCTGCAATGCTGCTTGAACCCTGACAGATGCTTTTTGGTGCCCTGTTACCAGCAGCCATGGATGCTGGGGGTCTCTGATTGGAGAGCCTACAGCGATCGCGCTCCCTTCGATGCCAACGAGCCCTCACTCACAGTGAGCCCCAGGGCAGAGGGTCAGCAGCCCCACAGGCCAACACTAGACCTGGAGGCTGGGGATGCACTGTTTACCAGAAGCTTAGAGAATGTGTGAATTCTGGACATCGTGTTCTTCCTCTTCCCTCTTTCCATACTTCCAAGAACATGGGAACATGCTCTCTTTAACACAAGGAGAAAGATTCCCCAGCGGTGGTGCTGTGGCCCCAAAGCCCATCATCCCCATTTCCTTTGCAGTGTCCTCACACCCCAACACTCTGCCAGGGTACATCAATTAAGAGCAGCCTCACAAAACCACGTCACTTCAAAGCTCTTCTGAGAAACATTGGCCTCAGCATCTCCATTCCTCACTGCACTGACACAGACAGGGCAACGAGCTCCGCACTAATGACACGCTCCTGCCCTGGTGACAATGAACTAAGTCCCATGCAAGCAGAAAGGAAATCAAAGTTGCTGCTGAACTTCATAGTTCAGCTCCTCCTTCATAGGCTGCTCCTGTTAGGCCAGTCAGGGGCAAGCTCAGCTTCTTTTAGAGAAATAAAATGAAAAATCATTACTTATCTTCATCGGTGCTAAGGGTTTTCCATGCCCTGAGCTCAACATCTCAATATTAGCTCTTCCCCGAGAGCTGGACAGGAGAGTTTGGAGGAGCACAATAGCAGAATCTCAGGGGGTCTTCCCTATTAATCACCAAAATGTATCCTGCTTCATTATCTACCATCAGAGTGTAATGCAATTAGCGTGCATTATACATTAGAGAAATTTATTAGCCCTTCAATACGTATAGACTTGCACTCAAGGCACTGGCAGCCCACTATAATGCTGTGTAACTTCTTTCCTTGCCCCAGGCAAGGTGCCTGGTCTGCTGAGTGCTGGGAATCCCACAGGGCCCTGTACATGCACACGTATGCTTAAATCACCATGAATTTACCACCTGAATGGAAGGGTGGGACTTTTCGTAAGGGCATGGAGAAACAGGATGAGGGAAGATGGCTTTACACTGGACGAGGACGGATTTATTAGACTAGATATTAGGGAGAAATTCTTCACTGTCAGGGTGGTGAGACACTGGAACTGGTTGCACAGTGAGGTTGTGGATGCTCCATCCCTGGAAGCATTCATGGCCAGGCTGGATGGGGCTGCAAGCAACCTGGTCTGGTGGGAGGTGTCCCTGCCTACAGCAGGGGGATTGGAACCAGATGATCTTAAAGGTCCCCTCCAACCCAAACCTTTCTATGATTCTGTGGTAAGTGGCACATACGGGACTCAAGTGATGCCAGCCCCAACCCACCCCTCACTGACCATGTCCCCAGGTGCCACATCTCCACGGTTCTCAAACACCTCCAGGGACGGTGATTCCACCACCCCCTGGGCAGCCCGTGCCAATGCCTCAACCCTCTTCCTAAATATCCAACCTAAACCCCCCCGATACAACTGGAGGCCATCACCTCTCATCCTATGACTGTTAGCAGGGGAAAGATAACAGGAAGCCCCTGACCACCTCTGTAAGCAGCAGGAGGAACAGTGCTGGGCTCAGGGAACCGAAGCACCCGGACTACCCAGCTGCATGACCGCTTGGCACGTGCAGAATGCCATGCACAGGGGTGTTCTGCACCAGGGGAGCATTCTGCAGGTGGGTTTCCTTTTCCTGGCAACACGGGACGGCACTGAATTGCCTGAATTGCTCCCGTTGTGGTGAGTGTTGCTCCCAGCCTGCCCATCCCCAGGAAGGGGAACAGCTCACAGCCCCACAGGCATCACAGACACACACACATTGCAAAGAGGGTCGAAAAGAATTCCCCAGTGGCAAGCACTTAATGGCTCAGAGGAAGGGTATCAAACAGCTAACACGGACTGATACAAAGACACTTGCTGCTTTAAGATGCTTTGCAAAGGGTTCACTCGATAGGACTATTGTGCAGAACCTATTAATCCCCGCCAGGTTCCCACTGGGAGGAGCTACGTGCTATTTTTCGGCTGCAGCCTGTTTGCCACGGAATTTAAAGCGGTAAATTACCCTGAGACTGGCAGCAGCTACGGCTGCTTTGATCAGCCAGGAGCTGTTTGGTTCCAGCAGACAGTGCTGCGTTCCGTCAGCCTGGATGCAGGGTCCAGAGATGCCCCGATAAGGCTGAGAATCTGAGTATTTCCCTGATTTTTGTAATCGTATTTTCTGAGATGGGCAGGCAATAGGGAGCAGAGCTTATGGGGATCTGTGACCAGAATTACAGTCAGGGCGTCTGTTTCCACTCTTCAGTAAAAACAAAGATAACACTGTTAATAGTGATCACTGGGCTTAGAGAATATAAATCTAACCGTGATTAAATTCTGCTCTCTGTGAGTTAAGCCAGGAACTCTGCTGCTGTCAGAACTGAGATTACACACGCACTTACAGTCCAAAATTACCAGAGCCTGACTCCGCTCCTTATTCTGCTCTCCAAAAGACATCTAATAGGACTACAAGGAACAAGGCTTCAAAAAGCATCCAGCTTCAACAGACATATCCATGCTGCTCATCCTTCATCTCCCCATCCCTCATTTCGCATGGCTGGAATACCTGGGAGGGAATGGAGGAGGATTCCCCCTCCAGACGGCGCTGGGGGATGTCAGTGCAGCCCCCCACTGCAGTGCTGCAGCCGCAGCTTTGAGCTGCTGAGCACGGACCTTCCGAGGTCCTGCCAGGGCTCAGCTCACCCCGGAGATGACTCTGATGTTTGCTGGGTCAGCTGCGTGCCCAGGGAGCACTCACTTCTTTCCATGACCAATACAAAGATGGAAGGAGATGAGGACACGCACAGCGCGGACAGATGAAAGCCGAGCGAGATCCATCTCATCCCACGTGTGACCTCAACCAACGAAGCGATTCGGGTAACAGAACGAGATGCTTTCAGACGAACACATCTGCAAACCAATCTCTCAGAGCATCTGCTTACCTAGGATCACAAAGAAACTTGGTCTTTTCGCCTTCTTCTCTCCAAATAAGCCATTCTCGGAAAGAGGGATGAACAAACATTCGCGTCATGTCTCTACGTTTGATAAGAAACATAGAAAGGTTCTCCATCCTCTGCTGAAAGTCATCCCACTCCAAAGTGCCCTCAATGTTACCTGCATTAATGGCCTGAAAAATATGCTCATCTGTTAAAGGATGCAGAGATGCCACTGCCACATTCAAGAGAGGCATCACCCGATCAAAGGAAGACTGCGTCGGGAACTTCATATTGCACTGCAACAGGTAAACTTCTGACAGAGACACTGGGACTACTTTGTAGCTGGAGCTTTTTAGTACCAGGTATCCTTTCTCTATGAGATCAAAAGTGAGTTTCAGGTACAGGTAGGAGCCTTGGCTCAAGGTCTTGAGGTGAGAACTGAGTTTGCCGAAGGTGGTGTTGTCCATTTTGCCGTTCAGCGAGATGTTGTTCTGGATCTCCGAGCTGCTGTGTATCCGGTGAAGGATGTACGCCTGCAGGTCCTGGTCTATGGCTTCGTTCTCTTCCAGCCTATCCAAAAATATTCTGTGGAAGGGCAACAGCTTAATTATTTCCTGCAAAGAAAGAAAAAAGAAGTATATTCATTCTGGGAATGCTTATTATTCATTAAGTAAACTTGATTCGTATTACAATAGCACCTCTGAGACTCCTTTAAGACCTTTTCCATCAGAGAAAGCAGACGAGAAGGCAGTTTATGCCCCCAGGACCTCACAGCCTCATCTATAATCAAACAGTTTCTGTGCGAGACATGACTGAAATAAAAATGCAGGACGTGGTTCCTAACATTGCATCCACGAGAAGGACTGGGAAATTGGCACGGAGCAGCGGCCTCGTTATCCCTACCCCAGCCCAATCAACCAGCGCCGTGCCACCCCTCCTGCTGTCATCTCAGCCACTGGGAGGGAAGGACGTGGAGGTGACACACTGGAGAAATCCCACTGCTGCTATCAGCAGGGACAGGCGCCCAAACAGCAGGGCAGGTCACAGGGAGCACGTCCCACTGTTTCCAAACAATGATGTCTATCCGGATACTGTGGCCTGGGAAACTCTCATTTGCTAAGCTCGCCGATGCTCTTATAGAGCAAAGCCCAAAATCATGGAAGGTTTTCCCAGCAGAATTCTTGTGCTATAGGCTCTGTCACTGTGAAGTGGGGAGAAATGACACAGCGGGGCCGGACAGCGCAGTTTGAGGAGAAGCAGACACATCTCCAAAACGGTGGTGCAAAAATTAAGCGCGCAGTAAAGATAATAGGGTTGCAAGAGCTCGATTTAAATGAGGAACGTGAATCCTAGGGATGCGATTTACCCACCACCAGCAAATCCTGACACACACTACGATATTCTTCACCAAAGCCCATGATGACAACCCAGCAGTTAGCAGGACTCAGCGTACCTGTAGGCTTGTCCTGACGGTCACAACCAGCTTCAGCCAGGAAGGGAATTTTCCAATCATTTTGCTCAGGAATGAGACTATGGTGTCACCATAATCTGGCTTGTGAAATTCAGCCTCGTTTAAACCGTCAATTAATATGATGAAATCCTCATCAGGGATCTTCCTCTCTGAGAGGGAAAAAAAAGAAGAAAGCATTTACTTAGGAGGCCAAACGCGTGGCTACGGTGAATTTCAAGGGTAAGGAAGAAAAAAGATACAGTGACAGCATCTCTCTCATGATGCACACGCACTCGTAGGTCAGTCCACACACACACAACGTCCACCCTCAGAAAATCAGCATTTTAATGAATGAATGCTCATTGCCAACACGAGCCACCCGTGGTGCTCCGGTGAGACCAGTGAAATCCCATTCTGTCCTGGCCTGATGGTACCAAGTTGCATGCAGTTCTGAACACACCACTAACATCCATATGGAAAACACATATTTCGCATTAATGTCACCAGAGATCCTTTTCCAGCTGACTCTCCAGTAAGCTCATTGGATGCAGCTGAAAACGCACTTTATGGCTCTGAAGTCGTGGAGTGGAGCCTGAGTTCTACATCCACATCTCATGTTTCTCATAAAGCCCGAAGGAGAGGGGAGGAAGCAGCGAGAGGGGAAGAATCCCCACTTTGTTCTCCTGTATATTATTTAAAACCCTTGAGATCAGATATATATATATTGGAGAAACATGAATCTAAGTTTCTCAGTGATATTCACCATTAACCGTTACGCCGTCATTTTGCCCCAGCATCATTAAAACTTCATCGGCGCCTTGTAAAAGACCTGCTGATGTGTTTACAGTGCCTTAAATGCTATCTATCTTCAAACCGACTTCCAGACACTGCTCATTTTGTTGCAGAACTCTTGGTAGCCATCAGCCTGCCAGCACTCCCCATCAGCAATGCTGAAAGACGGGGGGGCCCCCCGATTCCATCAGAAACAAAACTTTCATATAACATTTTCCTACCCCCCCCGAGAGCTTGGGACCCACTGGGGGTCAACCTGCTCGGCAAGAGAAACGAGCACCCTCCAAAATGCCCTACAACCAAGAGCTGAAATACCTCCCCAGGAGTTACCCAGCTGGTTTTCCTGCAGAGCAGTGGTTCCCAACCCAGCAGCGCTGCTCCTCCTGCAGTGACATTAGTGCATGCAAGGAGAATGGAGCCAGTTGTGCTGGCTCGGTGTGTCCCCGTGCCCAGGAGAACCACACATGCTGGGCACACGCTGCTGCTCTGCACTCGGGCACCGTGTCTGCAAGCTGCTCTGAACAACGGGGCTTCCCACCTGGTGGAAGCTGCATCTATGTCAGATTGGCTCAGACGTGGTGATACACAGGGTCAGAACAGAAACTAATCTGGACTATTTGTGAGGCTGACGACAACAGACACCATCTTGCAGGACAACAGAGCCCTGAACTCCGCAGCGCTCTGACAGTTTTCATGACAAGGAGCGAAGATCTTCAGTGCAGGGACTGTCACAAAGAGTTAGTGACATCTTGCATGAGGAGGAAAGAAAAGGAGACAAAATCAATGCTGCTTTGGGAAGGGCTCTGAGATCAGCAATCGGGATCTGGCCTGTTAGCAGCTGCCCTAGAAGCTTCAGACAGGATGTCTACAGACTTCTACGGTATCAGCCCTTTTGCTGAAAGCTTCCAATTCTCAAGAGCCCATTAAATGAAGAAAAGGAGAGGGAAAAACACCCCCCTCCCCCAAACAAATATAAATCAAAACACATCATGAACGGAGCTGTGCATGGAGACTGTTGTGTGTTTTCACCTTCAGAGCTGTGAGGCCACGTTTACATGGGTTGATAGTGATAGGGGGGAATGGTTTTAAACTGAGACAAAGGAGATTTAGGTTAGATGTTAGGAGGAAGTTTTTCACTCAGAGGGTGGTGATGCACTGGAACAGGTTGCCCAAGGAGGTTGTGGATGCCCCATCCCTGGAGGCATTCAAGGCCAGGCTGGATGTGGCTCTGGGCAGCCTGGGCTGGTGGTTGGTGACCCTGCACTCAGCAGGGGGGTTGAAACTGGATGATCTTTGAGGTCCTTTTCAACCCAGGCCATTCTAAGATTCTATGATTTGGGATGGGGAAGAAACTGAGAACACGAAGTCAGACACACGCTGCCATCAATGTTTCATTTCTGGCCCGCACTTGCACCCCAGCAGAGGAGGGGCTGTCAGCCTTGCAGATAAGCATGGTGACAATTCCAGCCCCTCCAGGTCTCACCTCCCACCTGCAGCTCCAGACCTGCAGCACGCAGGGACGGACCCACCGCTCGGTTGGAACGCACGGATGCAAGAAAGCATTTCACACCAAACAAACACACAAACAAAACGGCGGCGGGGAACGAAGGGAAAGCATAGGGAGCGCCGTCCCCGTACCTTTGTGCAGGTTCTCCAGGGGCTCCAGGATCCCCCTGCGGAAGGAAGCCATGGGGTCCTGCACGCAGGAGCGCAGGCTCAGCATGCTCTGCAGGTGGGGCTCGCGCAGCAGCTGCTCCCGGTAGGCGACGAACTGGGGCGAGCGGCACAGCAGCGCGGCCACGTTGTGCACGAACTCGGGCACCAGGCAGGTGTAGGCGTTGTCCGCCTGGCAGTAGTGGTAGGCGACGACCTGCAAGAGAGGAAAGGAGCGAGGAATGCAGCCCTGCCAGAGCCAGGGTGAGCTGCTAACAGCAGCGCTGAGACATTCTGATGCCTGCTGGCAGGGGGGGTCTTTGTGGATCCCCAGCGTTAAGCGCCCGGGACAGGGATCCAGATGAACTGCAGGGTGCAAACAGGTGCTGGTCCTGAGAGTGAGCGGAGCTGCCACGCAGGGAGGAATGAAATTGGGCCGGTGCTGCGCCCTGAGACAGGTGGTGACAGCGCTCCCAGCTCCACACACAGCACCTGGAGCTGCTAACAACTCGTGACTCCTTTCTTCCACTCGCTCCTTGCTGGCTGCTCCCCAGCACTGGGCACTGGGAAGCAGCCACTCGGCTCCCACTGGAGCACAGCACTGTGCACGGCGGCCGCTGCAAGCGACGGATCCCACTGACAACGGCTGCTCCTTGCTCCGAAAACAAAGGGAAAAAATAGGAGAAAGGTTCCTCTTCTCATAGGTCAACCGATTTTCCCAGGTCTCCAGAATCCACCTGGCTGCTCCTTTGAGCATCACGCCTGCATTCATGGGCCTGAGCTTTACTGGATACCTCACAACAGAACTGTTGCTACCAGCCAGCTAAAACATCACGTATTCACTGCATCAGGTCATAATAAAGGCAGTGATTTCTTTATAACAATCCCATTTATTTGGGGATTATCATAGTGTAAAGCTATAAAGGTCTTGAGCCGCCCTCCCTTGATGCCATGCTCCTGATAACAGAAACCAGAGCCCTTACTTCCAGCACAGCGTGACACAGACCCGAAAATGAAGGCCCCTTCACTACGAGAGGGTCATTAACTTTATCCAGGAGCCTAACGAGCCACATCATGGACAAGGGGACAGAGCTGTCCTCGCAGGGAACGGTCAGCACTGAACGTGGGGACCTATTTCCTTCTTCTGGAATACACCTGCAGTTACAGCACAGTTCATGGGAACCTGTTACGTCCATTCCCAAAACTTGGGATGGAATTAATTAACAGCGTATTGACAACGCCTGAAAGATCAACACAGGGCTTAAGGGATGGATCTGAAGATGCACCGGTAAGCAGGGGGGACTTCAGAAAAGCCCTAAAGGAAAGGCACTACGACGCTCTCAGAAACACAACTGCACTATGTCACCCTGATGGTATTTATTCTCCGTGACATTTTCTCCATTTTCAGATCCAAAAGAGACTGCCAAAAGCGACGCTGCGAGCTGAACGTGGCGCTGGGAAGCAGGCTCCTCGCCTATCTCAGCGCTGGCTGCCAAGCAGCTCCTTCATCCCACCAACCCCCAAAGCTTTCGGAATGTCTCACTGCTCCACCTTGGGGAATCAGACCGGGTTTTACATGGAAAACCAAAGGAGGAGACCTCAAGATAACACGGGTTTGCTGTGGAAAGGGCTCAGACCTCTTTCTTCCTTCCTGAGAGCAGGTGAACGCCTTTAACACCACCTCCATTGCTCGGGGTACTCTGCTACGACACGGGAGATCACGGCCAGAGATCACATCCAGCTCCTACAGCTGAAATGAACGCTCCTTGGGCTGTGGACCTTTATTTCATAATGCTGGGACCTTTATTTCAGCCATCGCCTTTGGTAAATGCTGTTCGCCAAGGTAGAAGCTGAGAAGTTCCTTGCTCTAATCGCTGCCTCAGACACCGAGTATACGGTGCCTAGAAGGAATCCTACTGCAAAAGAAGGGGATTGCTGCAAAAGGTGGGAAAAGTAACACGTACATCAAGAGAACCATTCGATATACATGTTTATGCCATGTTTCTAAGGGCTGGGAATGCAATCTTGACAAGTTGAATGACTTCACACTGAGCAACCAGGGTGTGTGGTCGCTTCTATTAAACACCAAATCCGAAAGTTACATTTTCTCCCTTGCTTTCAAAAGAGCTTCCAAACAACTCACACTCGTACCGTGCATATTTCACCCCAAATCCTCCCCCGTTGCAGGAGGAGCAGGGGAACCCGGCAGCCAATGCTCCTCCACCATTGGCAAACGTGTAAAACTCTCCAAGTTGGGAAGGAGGCATCGCTTTGCGAGGGGCTTCACACCAAGGTGGGTGCTGAGGATGGAGCTCTGCATCTTTTGAACACAAATCTTCTGATTCCACTGCTCTGAATGGGATCTCTTAGCAAAAAGAAAGCAAACGAGGACTTGGTCTGCAAGGGCGACTTTCCTAAAATAATTTGGAGTCTAGCGAGTTGGCCACACACCAAAGACATACACTTAATCACGAGCTTTGAGGCATTTGTTGAATATTAATGATGTGTTACAGGGCTTGAGAAACACCAGACGCAGGGAACGCGTCATGGATATCAACACAACCCCACCGCCTCAACTCTCCCTTCCTCAGGACAGACACACTGACTCATCTTCCTAATTGCGAACGCAGAATCAAGAAGCAAATTATCCATCTACTCTTCAGGCGTTAAACCCAGAGAGCTTTCTGTCCCCACGTTTCCAACACCAGCCATGCTCTTCTCTCCACCGCAACATTTCCCACCTCTCCCTCTACCCAAACTCCCATACCCATCACAGCCTTGCCTCTGCCCTGCTTCGCTCCATCCTCACTCACCCTTTCCTGGACGCTGTGCTCGGTGTCCAACCCGGCCCAGCAGAAGCTGTCTGTCCTTCCTGCAGCTCTCCCTGCCCCTCAGCCCTGCACGCTGCTTGCTGGGGCTGCGCTCCCCATTTCAGCCGCGCTGTGCTGCACGGCTGTTTAGCTTTGCTTAACCCGAAGGGGATTTTGGTTCAGCTGAGAAAGAATTGCACACGATGAGGGAAAAAAAAAAAAAAAGGAGATTTCCTCATATAGATCAGATCTACGAGAACAGCTATTTGAAGAAAAGGACGGCATGTGTTAAAAGCAGTGCAGCTATTCCAAGAGTAACAGGAGATGCCATCAGAACAGGAGGGAGAGCTATGGGAAAGCAGCAGGAAGAGGGCAGAGAGGGCACAGAGCGGGGAAAATGAGGCACAGGAGGGACTGTGCATCACCTATAGAGCAACAGAGGAGAAAAGAGAGTGAGGTGGGTGAGGGAGAAGAGGGGAGAGCTTTGGGGACAGGCCAGGAGCAGGAACACGGGGCTGGGAGGGCAGCACGCTTCCAAGGAGAAAGGGGCTGAGATGGCTCAGGGGAAACAAAGTTATTTTTACTTAATAGGACAGGCCAATTTGAAGCAGCTCTCTGGCACCATTTGTGCCGAGTAATATCCTCCCTGTCAGAAGCCTTCCTCTGCCATCAGCTCCGCTCCCCCTGCCTCAGCTCCTTCCTTACGGTACCTCCACCCTCCTCCAGCCCCAGCACCTGAAAGGACAAACCTCATTCCCCTGCACCCACAGCAACCCCCCCACCCCTCCCCAGGCCCCCCCTGCTCCCAGCCAACCGCTTCAGCACTGCGTTCTGCCCCTAACGAGACTGATCTCCTTCTGACCCATACAAAACAGCTTCGAGCCAACGCAGCGTGCTGCTTTCACCTGCCGCTCACAACGCTGCTTGTCACCGTGTCCATGGCCGTGTTTTATCCACTGCACGTGACCGTGCGTGGCTGGGGTGACCCAGTTAATCGGGAACGCTCATTACTTCTACAGAGCTGAGCGTGCCAGCAAAATGCCCTCTGCAACTCATTAGTGTCGCAGGGCACCGCGGCTCAGAGGAACGAATCCTTCCACCTCTGCACGAGGTGGGAGGGCTCCTCTCTTCCCATACGCCCGCAGCAATGGCAGCGATGCTCTGGCTGACGGCTGGAAGGGTGGGGAAGGAAGCCAGCACCGTGCTCAGCATCAGCAGAGCGAGCTATGCGATGAAAGCGTGGCTCCTTGCGTATGGGGTGATCCATCAGTGCTGCGCTGCCTTTCAGGCTCATTTGTTTAAGTGCCTCTACCAGAAGCCAGCAGCCAGAAACCCAGCGAAGAAGAAAGGACAACACCCTTGGGGACGGTGGGGAAGTGATCCTCACCAGAGTGGATGTGGCCACGCTTCTCCCCCCGAGCTGAACCCATTGCACCGCGGCTGTCACCCCTCGCTGGGATGCAGAGGTCACTGGGACGTGGCTCTGTGCTGCTCAGGACTCTTCCTGCTGAGCTGAAGCAGCGGTGAGGTCCTGCTCCAGCTGAACATAACCCAGGAACATCTGGGGATGGGGAAGCTGCACCGCAGCGGCTGAGCCATGCCTCTCACCCACCCCGCTCAGAGGAAGTGAAGTTTGAACGTAATGCAGTGGAGGAAAGAGTGAAAAAATAGGAAGAAAAAGGTACAGAACAGCAGAGGTGCGGAGCGCATCTTGGATTTAAAAGCCTCGCCGATTCACTTTGCAGTTGCTCTGTGCTATCAGGCAACATGTTCACCAGCACTGAGGAACCCAGATGAGTTAAAGAGTGACACAGAGCTCTGCTCTGCTGTGCTCAGCTCACCAGAACGCTGCTGTGCATCCCTGCAGAAGGAGCCCAGCCTGGGCTGTCTCCTTGGCAGCTGTTCCTCGGCAGAGGGCTGCCTTCAAATACATTCAGCAGCCCTGTAAACGTATTTCCATAATGCGTGCATGTATGTTAAAACAAAAGGCCAAGCAAGCACGCTGCCAGGAACGCTCGTGTTTCATGTGCAAGTGTCAGGGTGGGTGCTGCAAGTGGAGAAGCTTTGCTCATGGCTTCTGAGAGTCTGCCAGATCCGCCAAGACAAATCCTCCCCATCCTCCCTCCCTCTGCAAGGCACAGAGTGCTGCAGAGGGCAGGGAGGAGTGGAGGTGGAAGAGGAGCAGCCCACGCCTGCCCATGGCCGGGGGATGTCCATGGCTTCGCTGCCTCTGCTTCTCTGGGGCTGGAGGGGAAGAAGGGCTTTGTGCCAGCTCGGTTCCCAGCAAGGGGATGGGCGCTACCTTTAAAAAATACACTTGGAAATTGATTGACAGAAATCTCCGCTAGGAAGCAAGTAATGTCGCCATGTATTTCACATTGCTACGACGTGGGAGGCGAGTCGTCTTGCTCTCGGTGCTCCATGCTTCCTGGTGCACTTCTCCATCCCTCTCCAAGCAGCAGCGCCCAACACAACGCCAGCCGCAGCCTGCAACGCGGCCCTGGGATGACAGCAGGACTCGGAGCTTTCCCTTTCAAAACCATGCTCCCTAAGCACTCCCTGTGAGCTGGCAGAGCAGAGCAGTCCCACCAGCACACAAAGCATTGCTGCACTTCCAGCATTTTCTGCACGAATCCCTCAGGGCGGTGATCGTGCTGCTCCCACTTACGGCATCTCAGGAAGACGGAGCGGTAGGAGGAGAAGCGACAAAAGGAACAGAGCAATCTCAGTTTTAAGCTCCTCGTTTTCTTTCATTCTTTCAAGAGAAACTGCTGCAGCCCCCGGAGCGCATCCGACCCTTCCTACCACGACTGCTGATCTCACAACAAAAGGACCCATCCCTGATCCAAGGGAGGGCAGAGACACCCACACCCAACGGCTCCCACCAGGGCTGGGAGGGACAGGACTTTGCCTGCTGCTTGTGATGGCTTTTTTCCTCCTAGGAACCATTGGCAAGAACTTCCAATGACCCCGAATGAGTCGGGGTCCGCTTGTTTCCCAGGGCAGGGTGGAAACCACCCAGTACTGGTTTTCTCCATCAGTTCCTCCCTAAGGATTTTGCTCCTCCATTAGTTTGCTGGTGAACATCGAACCTGAGGACACGACAAAATAATGCTCTTCTCCAGGGTGGCAAGGAGGCAGAGAGGAGCCCGAGCAGTGCTCCTGCTGGCGGGCTGCACCCACTTCTTGTCCACATGAATCATTTGTTCACCTCCGACAACGAGAGCCACAGGCAACCCTCACCCCAAAGAACCCGGTGCGTGAAGAGCAGACAGCCAAGACCCACCCTGGGCGATCCAAGAGGAAAAAGCAATGGTTCACCTTTCATTTCTGCCACCAGCAATGCACAGCCCCCGAGTTTGGGGTAGGTGAACCTTCTGCCTCCTGAAATGGGAGTGATCCCCTTTATAACAACCTGCATTTCTCTAGCACGATGACCACTGTGCAACCTGGGATCGCCCCTCTCTGCTCAGTGCAAGCCAAGGATGGGTGCGTGCACACAGCGTTGTCCATCCCGTCACATAAGGTTTATATCTCCTAAAACACTCCTGCTGATTGCAGTGGCCTGTCACAGCACTTTCTTTTCCCCTTCAATTCCGACCCATGCAACTACAGAACCTGTGCCCAAGAACCATTCTTCCAGCAGACCAACCTAAGGGTCACTTCCTTCTCCAGCCAGCGGAACAACGAGTGCTTGAAGCAGGCTGCCAGGAATCAGCATCTCATTCCTCAGCTACTGATGCAGGAACATGCTCCGCTCTCCCTTTCTCCTGAACCAAAGGATTTCCCCTTTTCTTTTTCAGATGAGGCTCCAGGCACAGAGTTAAGCTTAGTGATGTGAGGGTTTTCCTGCCCTGCCTATAGGAGCACGTGGCCTCAGACCCTCAGATTCCTTTAACCACTACGCAGCACTACTGCCGACCGAGACCATTAGGGCTGTTTGCTCTATTTCAGATTTCAGCACCTTCAAAGCCTCAAGCAACCAACACATGTTCATGATTTCTCAAAGGCAACTTAGACACGTGTGACCGGGTTTCCAACCGAGGGGATCGCACGCAGAACAAAGAGCTCAGAACTGTTAGTTTAATGGATTTTCAATTACGTTGCCAGGTCAGTAATCCTTTTTCTCCCGGTGTCACTCAGAGACTTCAAAACCTGCGGCTGGGGAGGAGCAGGCAGCATTTGTTTGATCTGGGAGGACATCACACAGCACTGCTCCTTCTGAGCAAATCCATTTATCTGCTGCTGACAGCGCACATCCATCAGTGGTGGTGCTGAGCTCCGCTCCAGATGTTGCCAGGAGCGCACCACGACGTCCGCCCGTCCCTTTGCCAAACACCCTAACCCCATTTCATTTGCCTTTATTTCCCTTCCTGAGGCTTGCTAATCCATCAGCCTTCCTGCCTGTGACACGCTGTGCTGCTCTGATGCAATAAAACCAGAATTGCTGCTTTTGGTATGGAACCGAAACGTGGAAGGTGAGAGAAACCAAACCCCAAAGCCTGCTATCCTTTCAGTAAAACATCTGTCTGAGATACAGTGCGATGCTTTGAAGCAGGATCTGAACACATGCTGAATTGCAGTGGCTCTATACAAGCCTGTCCAGGGGAGGGGGTTGGAGCTCAGTGACCTTCAAGGTCCCTTCCAACCAAAGCCACTCGATGACTCTGTGCTGCTCAAGCACAACCTGGAAGACAACCAATCGCTCCTTATATATCCTTCCCAACATCAGACACCCAAGGATGGTTGGCTGCACGGATCACTTCTCTATCAGTAATAGGGCAGCGGAGCAGGCAGAGGAGATGCTCATCTCCATGGACCCCACTGTGGCCCAGGGCAGCGCTGGGAATGGACCCGAAGTCCCCAGCCACCTGCTCAGTGCCACAGAGCTTCCCAAGTTCCTGCGTGCTGTGCCAGCCACCCCAGCACAAGAAGCCATTCCCGGAACCCCCAGGTCAGCTCATCAGCCCTGGCTTCCATCTGCTCAGGGTGGCCTCACGTCGGAAGCAGCAGCCGTTATTTCTGGAATCTGCCTGCGTTTCCAGTAGTGGAGATTGATCAGGAGATGAAGAATCAGAGCGAAACGCCGCAGTCCTGCAGCGAGCACCGGAGGTGGCACATCTCCGCGACTCACTGGTTATGTTTGGACACAAAACAGAGGATTTGTTCCACAAAAAACCTTTGGCTATGGGATGAACGGGGCCTCCACACCCCTTCCTAAAGGGGTGTGGGCCAAGCTATTTTTACTTTACCCTTTGGCTGTGAAGATTGTTTCTTACTCTTTTAAGCAGTGACGCGAGATGCAAAAAAGCTTCGGTGCATCTTCTGCGCTCTGGCTATGACACACAGCTTGAAAAAGCCGTGTCCTCACCTTTTTCAGTAGGAAACCAGAGCTAAAACTGTACCCATTTATCAGTTACAGATCCAGCAGGATTACTGAAGCACTCAGGGGAAGAAAGTCTGGACGGATTATGTGCTTGAGGCAGAGATAACACATGCTACTGCCTTCCTGGCAGGCTGTAATGCTGAAGATTGACAAGAAGCACGGTGACTAACACGCTCCGAACGAAAGCAGAGCTGGCCGCTGCATTCCTTTCAAGAGCTCCATGTGGACGAGGAGAATATCAAGTCCCAGTATTTATTTACGCAGCTATCGCACACCCTCTGCCTTTGCCATCTGGGTGCAGCAGAAAGCAGACGGGACAAGAAAGCCAAGCGAAACACGTCCCGGCGGTAACGGAGAACAAAGACTTTGCTCGGTATTTTCCTCTCCAAAGGGGAACAGGCAACAGGAAAGCATCAACTGCTCACGTCCTCTGAACCCTGGGGGAGGAGCAGGCCCCTCGGATTTCACAGCAACACAACGGCACCTTCCCACCATCACAAAACAGGGCTAAATCTCAGGACCGTGATGGAACTCGAGCTGCAAAGCCCACCCATGCTAAGAAACACCGCTACGTACGACCCGCTCTTATCAGAACAGCAAAGCATTTGCGTATTGCTCAAGAAGGGCTGCGATCTGTTTCGCATCCGTATGCACCACACGCAGCCTGCTCCTTCACCGCTGTTTGAAACCCACTCCTTCCAAAGGGGAGCACTGCCCACCGAGCAATCTGCTTTCCTCTGCTGAAGAAAAGCCACGGTAATTCTGGCAGCTGTGCCATCCCATAATGCATCCAATACTGGATGGAAAAGATAAAAGTCTCAGAGTTACAAGCGGGTGTATTTGATGCAATGGAGTTCCCTTCTACAGAACTAACTGAGGGTAACAAAACTCCTCCTGCGAGTTCTTCCTCTCTGCTCTCCCAGCACGCATTTGAATGCGCGCAGTTCCCAGCTCCCAGAGCGATGCAGGACAGCACAGCTTCCAAGAGACCCCACGCCAACAGACAGGTTCCTGAGGCCTGCAGACATCCCAAACATTGCCATACCTGGGAAGCAAGTCTCCTCATGGCCTCCTCCTGGCGCCGGCGCATCTCGGGCGTCCCCGGGCAGCTCCCGCTGGCGATGGAGGAGTGAGCAGAAGGCGGCTGGGTTAAGGGCAGCTCTCTGTTTGCATCCACATCTGTCCCAAGGAAAGAGGTTAGGAACTGCTGAGGGATGAGCACGGCCAACAGACACCACCCGCTATGCTGGCACTTCCCAGCAGTCTGCTCCTGGCAGTGCTACCTTCCACCAATGCCCTGCTCAGCACTATGGGCAACGGGAGAAGGTGACAACTCCAGGCAGGACAGAGCTCCTGGGGAGCTTTCTTTTGGAGGCTCGAGGGGAAGGACCAAGCTCATCTTCCCCACTGGAACTTGGACCTAAATCAAAATCACTGAGTAAACTGCCCAAGAACTGGGTGAATAGCACATGCATGGAAGTGTGCTCTACCTTTGAGTTTGGGCTATCTCAGAGCAGTCCCTGCTCTGCACTTCTGCTAACAGCTCTTCCTTCGTTACGACCCATCACTCCTTCATTTAGTTCTGGGTCTTCCTTCAATGGAGGCAGACATTTTTTCTGAATGATGTGCCAGTTTTACAGCATATAAGAACGGCGTGCTAGAGCCAGCGTTTCCATCTGAAGGCCACCAGTGCTATCAGAGGGAGAGAAGCAGGAGCAGCACCACGTTCTGGACAAGGCTTGCAAGCAAACAATGAATTACACTGGAATCATCGCTGCCAGATGTGAACTGCTTTCTATTGCATTTTAGCCATTTCTATTGCATTTTAGCCATTTCTATTGCATTTTAGCCAAGCAGAACTCAGCTTTACCAGCACACCAGTCCACTCACCTGGCCTTTGTGGTCAACATTTCCAAAACACTAATTGTTGCACTCACAGGTACTCAAATAGAGTATCACCAAATGACATTAAGTGACGCAGAACGTGGTGATGCCTCATTACTGATTTATTTATTGTAGGAATGCTTTAAAAGCAGCAGTCTGAAGTGTAGACTGTGCTGGCAGAGGACTGGCCTGGCTGGCTTGCTGCAATGCACCCTTGAGTTCAACTGAAATCATAATGGAAACAATGACCCACATAATAGCAAACAACGAAGGAGGACGGCTGCTGCCTCCACAATTGAATTCTGTGCAAGCAAAGATGCACAACCTCGATTTTGAGCACGCAGCTCTACCTTTGCCTGCACTGCTTTTCCAAGCCAGGAATTAATGGTATGAGGCTGCATTTTTTCCAGTTTGCTAATGCTGATAACAACTGCTGCAGTACAGTCAGGGCACCCAATTAGCACTGATTGCTAAACATAGATGTTACAGAGCGTTACAGACTTGTTTCAGCCTGCGAAATCTGTAGAGCAGTTATTATCTTCTAGAGCTACGCTGAGGCTTGTGGAGGCTTCAGGAAATAAAGCCCATCAGCTGAGTGATTCTAAAGCCCTCACCCCAGTAACTGACACCAAGGAATCACTCAGCTTTAACCTCATGGGCACACCTGAGTGTGAACTCAAGGGCTGCATTGGGTGAGCAAGGATCTCTGCCCTCTGCTCATGGGTGCTTTCTCATTTCACCCAACCTCACTTCCAGTTTGGCAACAGTGAAGTACAGTACAGTCTTGTAATCCCCACAATCCTTCCCAGCAGACTGAGGAGACATGCAGCTGGTGCTCTGCTCTGGTGTGGTTAAAATATAGAAACAAGGCCTGCCGTTCACCCCGCACTGCTGGGTTAGCGCTGACAAGTGACACTACTCAACACGGCACCGAGCGGTGACACTTCAGATATTTCTCCACGGCTCAGAGCAGTGGATTCCAGTGAACAGATTTAACTGCAGTGTCTCTGAGATACAGTGACCTAGATCCTTGAAGATACCGTTACGTACATAACCTGGTATTTTCAGTCCTGTCTTATTCACTTACTGGGAGCGGAGTGGTTGGAAAATGCTGCCACCCCCAACTGCAACGCAATGGGGCAGAGTGATGGGAACTGGAGGGGACCAGGAGGCAGAGCAGCCCCAGCTGCCAAACCCACATGGGCTGTGACCCACCCTGGGCTTCTACACTAGGACACACTGAGTCTGTACAGGAAAGGAGGAGGGCAACAAAGTCGCAGAATGGCTTGGCTTGGAAGGGCCCTCAAGGATCATCAAGATCCAACCCCCCTGCCACAGCAGGGCCACCAACCTCCAGTTCTGGGAGTGGACCCGGTTGCCCAGGGCCTCGTCCAACCCGGTCTCAAAGAAAATCATAGAATCATAGAAGTCTTGGGCTGGAAGGGCCCTCAAGGATCATCAGGCTCCAATCCCCTGCTGCAGGCAGGGCTGCCAACCTCCACATCTAATACTAGAGCAGGCTGCCCAGGGCTCCATCCAGTCTGGCCTTGAACACCTCCAGGGACGGGGCATCCACAGCCTCTCTGGGCAGCCTGTTCCAGCACCTCACTGCTCTCTTGGTAAAGAACTTCCCCCTGATATCCAACCTAAATCTTCCCTCCTTCAACTTAAAATCATTCCCCCTTGTCCTGCCATTATCTACCCTTGTGAAGAGCTGACTGCCCTCTTGTTTGTAGGCTCCCTCTAGGTACTGGAAGGCTGCAATGAGGTTTCCTTGCAGCCTTCTCTTCTCCAGGCTGAACAAGCCCAGCTCCCTCAGCTTGCCTTGTAGGGGAGGTGCTCCATCCTCTGCTCATCTTGGTGGCCCTTCTCTGGACCCTCTCTAACAGCTCCCTGTCTTTCTTGTATTGGGGGGCCCAGACCTGGATGCAGTACTCCAGATGGGACCTCACAAGGGCAAAGTACAGAGGGACAATCCCCTCTGTGTCCCTGCTGCCACCCCTCTTCTGATGGAGTCCAGGATCCCATTTGCTTTCCGAGCTGCAAGAGCACACTGCTGACTCACGGTCAGTTTTTCATCCACCAGGACCCCCAGGTCCTTCTCTGCAGGGCTACTCTCAAGGATTGCTCCTCCCAGCCTGTGTATATATGCCTGGGATTCCTCCAGCCCAAGTGCAAAACCTTGCACTTTGCTGTGCTGAACAGCCAAGCCCTTGGGGAGGACCTGTAATTACAGAATATTCACACATAGCGTCGGAGTCTTTCTGATGGGAGAAAATCCGCGACGTTTCTAAGCCAGGGAAAGGAGAGAGAGCTATTCTGACCCTTCACCAAGTAGATCTGGATCCCAAGTAGCACAAACATTCCTGTCAGCTGCTTCCTTTGCTCTGCAACAGAGACTAAACTGAAGGAGAACGGGGTCTTTTAAGCTAAAAACATCACAGAAGTGGATGGACGAGGGCTCCAGGCTTCGAAGCGCCGCGCCGTGCCACACTTACGTTTGGGCGAGGCGTGCGGGCTGTCGGATGCGATCTGCCTCATCCGAGTGCCGTGGCAGCTGAGCGCGACCAGCCTGGAGATGATGGCCGTCTTCCCAAAGCCGATGTTCCCCACGATCACCACGCCGCGGTTGACGCTGGCGTTGGAGCTCTGCAGCTGCGCGTCGATCTCGTGGAACACCCAATCCCGGCCCACGAAGACGGACTCGGTGGTGATGCTGGGGACCTCGAAGAGCAGCGGCTTCAGGGAGATGTCGGGAGGTCGGTAGGGTGCGAAGCGCACTGCGAGCAAACACCGGGAGAGAACGGAGTGTTAACGCTAACCGAGCACAACTACTGACCTGAACATCCGACCCGAACGCTGTTGGCCATCTTTTCATTGGATGAGGTAAAAACATCATAGAATCATAGAACTAGCTAGGTTGGAAAAGACCTACAAGATCATCCAGTCCAACCATCCACCGACCACCAATAACCCCACTAACCCACGTCTCTCAACGCTGTATCTAAATGTTTCTTGAACTCTGCCAGGACGGTGACTCAACCACGTCCCTGAGCCCATTCCAGCGCCTGACCACTCTTTCAGAAAAGTAGTGTTTCCTAATGTCCAGCCTAAATCTCCCCTGGCGCAACTTGAGGCCATTTCCCCTCATCCTGTCACTAGTTACAAGAGAGAAGAGGCCGACCCCCAGCTCACTACAACCTCCCTTCAGGGAGTTATAGAGAGCCATGAGGTCCCCCCTGAGCCTCCTCTTCTTCAGACTGAACAACCCCAGCTCCCTCAGCCGCTCCTCATAAGTCCTGTGCTCCAGACCCCTCACCAGCTTCGTTGCCCTCCTCTGAACATGCTCCAGGGCCTCAATGTCTTTTTTACAGTGAGGGGCCCAAAACTGGACACAGTATCGAGGTGGGGCCTCACCAGGGCTGAGTACACAGGGACAATGACTTCCCTGCTCCTCCTGGCAACAAGATGGTAAGCTGGTTTATTACCCGTGGGTTTGTTGTACTACCAGTATTGGCTCCTCCACAGTTCTCCATCCAAGGAGCTCAGGCAGTTTGACAGCAGGAAGCAGTGTACGGGTGGGGAAAGCGGAGCTGGAGAAAGGAAACCCCACGTTCCAGGGCACCACGAGTGAAGGCACTGCAACAGGGCACCAAGTTTTGTGGGAGCTGCCCTTCCATGGACACGGCACCCGCTCAGCACAGCAGCACAGAGACGTCCCCGAGGCGTCAGATCAACCTCAGCAATGCTGCTTCACCCCTTCCATGATAACAGGATTTTCCCACGTGGCAATTAGAACATTTTCTTTTTTCACGATGCAAATAACCAAATGCAACTCAATCTCCCCGTGCAGAAAACGTTTTAAAAATGCATACTGATTTCCAACCTCCTTGCCACGATGGGGTGTTCTTCCCCATCTGTAGCACTGGTAAGTGGCGCAATTAATTAAAGCTGCACCATTCAACCTAAATACAAATACAGCTAACGTCCTATCTTACTACAGAACAAACTTCCTCCCCACTCCTGCACCGGTCCTATGTTATCTCATAGCAGCAGATCTACCTGCTGTACTCCAGGCAATGTGCTCTCCCAGCTGTGGCTGCTCATGGCTTGGAGCAGGAGCCTGATGAAACTGACCTATGGTAGGGACCCTGCTTCAGCAGAGGGTTGGACCCAGTGACCTCCTGAGGTCCCTTCCAACCCCTGCAGTTCTGTGACTGTCTCAGTTTACCCGTACGTGAGTGCATTTTTGCTTCAGATGGGAGATGCAAAAGCAAATCCTAGCAGCACTGCAGGCACCCTGACGTTAGCAAGGAGAGCAGGAAGCAGCCCCGACCCATCACGCACGCTGTGCACAGCCAACAGCCAGAAATGCAGAAGCTGGCTGGGCTCATTTTCCCATTTCTGTATGCAAGCTCATCTTTTGAAAAGGTCCTCAGAGCCTAGCAGGGGGAGGGAGGAGAAATTCAAGTGCATCCCCTTGGCAATCAAGGGAAAATCAGAAGCGTTTGTGGGTTAATTAATTCCTCTGAAGGTAATGAAAGAGGGCTACAAATGGCTTCAATGCATCCGGAATCTTTTCATCTCTATTTAAAAGAGGCACGAAGCACCAAAAAAGCAGCCTGCTATATTTTCCTTTTACCTAACAACTTGGCCGTTGCTGGAGTTTGTTTCCATGATGAAATTAATACCCTCATTTGTTTCTCGAGATGCTATGGGCTGCCAGAGTCAGGGCAGCCGGGGACAGTGCCCTCAGATCTGCATCCTGGAACTCCCTTCTTCGTGGCTTCCTGCCCACGCCAGGCTGCAGCACCTCTCTCAGCCTCGATAACTAGAACTATGTGATGTCAAGAAGAAAAATAAATGACAGCCTGCTGGAACGTGAAATACCCGGGATGGGGATGGACACATGTAAGGGCCACCCAGATGTTAGCAGCAGCGTGGAAGAGGCAGCGATGGGGATGCCAGCTGTCGCCCTGCCCTCCCTTCCAGCCCCAGCAGGGAGGCACAGGGCTGCTCCCCAGGACCCTCTGCCCCCCAGGACCCTCTGCCCCCCTGCTCTGCACTGCTGCTGTGAGTCAAAACCACAAAGCCATCCCCAGTCAGAAACACAGCTTGCCTGGAATGCCAGCCCATGGCGGGGGGGTTGGAACCAGCTGATCTTTAAGGTCAACCCAACCACTCCATGGTTCCACGTTGTCCCCTCCCTGCGACGCTCTGGATCCCAAAGACATGGGAACTCTGGGGAGGCACAGGGCCTGCCATGTGGCTCCTGCTGCTGCTGTGCTCAGCTCTCAGCTTTGCATTCCTTCCACCTTTGGATTATTATCAAGAGAATAACTAAAACTAAACCAGTCTTAAAACCTTTGCAGGAACATTTGGGGGCGGAGGAGAAGGTATTTGCCGTTCCTTCCACTCGGCGCAAGCTATCTAGGGGGATGCAGGCCTAAAAAAAGCAGGAACTCCACACCAACCTGGCACCAACCTGGGAACAGAAGGATCAACTCACACGGCTCGTTCTGCCTGGAAGGTCTGTAACTGGGAGATGCTACGTGTAAACCCAAAAAAGAAACGGATGGAAGCACTTCGTGCCAGCAGAGACAGCTGCTGCTCCTTCATGCTCTATTGCTGAGATGATTTCTGAAGGAGGAACTTTCAGGAGGTGGCCACGCAGACAGCAGGTGACTGCTTTAGTTTTAAAACACTGAGTTCAGACTGCGGGTTGATAAGCTCCAGCTCTGTGCCCATGGTATGTGTGAGTGAGAGGGAATGTATGGCAATGCTGTCCCGAAAGCTGCACGGAGCCCATGCAGGTGTGAGCCAGATGGCCATCAGGTACCAAACAGCCTCAGGAGCTAAGGAAGAGATGTCAGTGATCAAACCTACCAGCTGTGGGACACAGTGGACTCTGCTCTACATGGGAGGGGAACAGACTTAAATCCCCGTTTCTTTCCAGAGGAGAGGATGGGGATGTGGCTGTGTGCACCGCCAACCGCCACGTCCTAGAGAGACAAAGGCTGTCCTAAAATTGGATGTGAACATGCACAGTCCTAAAGAAGGACTGTGCAACATGACCCCAAAGGAGACGTGCCCACTTATCTGCCAAGACCCAGCCTTGCAGCCCTACCAGCGCCCTGGGTCACAGCAGAGCAAGCCAGCAAGCCCCTTGCAAAGAACAAGGCTCCAAGTGCTGCAGGGCTCTGCTGAGCCACAGCTACAGCCTCCACCAGCTCCATTCTGCAGAACAACCAATTCTTGCTCCTAGAAGCCGAGCTGACAGCAAAGGAATGAACAAAAGGTGAAGGCTGGTAAAGCAACACGTCACGAGGGAAGGGAAAGCAGGGAGAGGGGAGGCAGGACTGCAGCTTCAACACTTGGGGCAGAAATGAATTCGAAGGATAAACCAATGGAAAGAACTCTGAAAAAGAGGATAAAAGGGCTCAGAAACGTAGGGTGAGGACGTGTGCACACATTTTGGATGAACTGCTTTAGCCACCTGACTTCAGCTCTTGTGAATAACCTGCCCTTTCCATCCCTAAAATGCTGACAAACACTTGCTGTGGTTTGTGTTCATTTCCAGTGCAGCATTTTATAGAACATAGGCCAGGGTGCCACAGAAATACCCAGAGCTTCTGATAATATCTTAACATAAATTAAACCCGTACCCTTATGGATATCAGAATAGGACAGCACCAAGTCTGGCAGCATCCAATCTTCATGGCAGCGTAACAGCGTCGATGAAATACGGTGCAAGCTTCGGTAGAACCCAAGCAATATATTCAACCCCAAGCTGAAGGCACTGCCTGCCATATCTCTCCTGGCTCTTATTTTTGCTGCTGCAAATATCAGTTAAATCCAAGTGAAGTGGTTGTACTACGTGCACAACTGAACAAAGCCCACTGGGTTGCCAACGAGCAGAACCACGGCTCAGCCTGCACCACGCAGGGCGTCCTCTGCTGCTCCATGTAAGTTTGTAGCAACCTTACTTTGCTGAAAGAACCTTAAATGCCTGTTCAGAAACCACTTGTTTTCTCAGTCTGGCAAGCAGCGCCCACAGCTCGTTATTTGTTTGGTATTTTGCTCCAGAAGCGTTTGAGCTCCCGATGGAAATGCATCTTGCTGTCCAAAGGAAGCCTGTCCTGGGCTGAGATGCATGGCGTGGATGTTGCCAACATCTTGAGATGAAGCCTGGGCAAGAAGCACTTTAATATTTATTACACTGAAATGTGGTTCTGAATAACACAGTATCTATCAGCATCTACTGCATCCTTTGGTAAATAGGAGCCCATAAATTAGCCAAATGTTGAGTTTATTTCCTTTCCTTGCTTCAGACTGCAGCTTCTTTCAAGCGTCATCTTAAGTGCCTCCATCCATCACCATGAAACCGGGGCCTATTTTTCATGGACTGCGTGCCTGAAAATGCTGAGCTATGCTGCAACGTACCCAAAAGGCTGCAGCATGGAATAGACATCAGGAGGGAAAACAACTAAAAATTACAGAAAAGAGTTTAAGGGAAACAACTGCCATACGGTCTGCATTGGCCAACAGCCCTGGTCCACTGCTGCACTGAGTCTGGGCAGCCCTACTTGACGGGTTGATGGTTGGACTTGATGACCTTAGTGGTCTTTTCCAACCTTAGTGATTCTATGATACTACTCTCAGAAGCCTCCATGCCCCAGGAGCCTCCCCAGCCCAATGAAGTTCTTATCCCACTGCACCAGCACTGAAAAGAAGTCCTGATGGCAACAGCTGGGTGCTCTAACACCGCATCATTTGGGTGCCACTTGGCTTCTGCTCCAAGCTACATCCCAGCCACCACCTTGTACTTTGGCTTGGAAGGGGCCTGCCCTGGGCAACCTGACCTACTGGATGGGACAGGGGTTGGAACTGGGTGATCTTTATGGTCCCTTCCAACCCAACCACTCTGCGGCTCTATTCTGTTACAGGAACCCAGAACGACTTCAAATTGTGCTGGCTCAAAATAGCAACACCAAAAAGAGCGCTCACCATCCTATTAAAAACCTGCCACGGTCCAAATATTGTAATGCTCTTAGCCTCGGGGATTACATTGCAAAGTTGCTCTTCTGGTTAAAATAACTGACTTAGCAGCACAAAAAATAGCCAGGACCCCATTTAATTTCTCAGCCCTGGGATTCTTCAAGGCTGGGATCCAAAGAGTTGGGCTGAGATGGATGCTGCCACGCACAGAGCCCACTGGGTCCAGACCCACTGCCCCAGCAGGGTGCCAAGAGGGGAGGCAGCGAAGCTGAACCCAAATTTAGCATTTCCAGTTGGAACAAAGAGCTGGAGATGGCAGCAGCGCAGATCAATACAAGCTCACACCAATATCTGGGCCCCTTTGTATTTTTGAGGGAAAAAAAAAACCAACCCCAAACAACACATGTTCATTGAAATGGAAATATTTCCAAATACTGGTGGCTTGATTTTTTCACACCGTCTTCTCCCCCCTCCTCTTTTTAAAAATAACACGTCTCCTCCTCAACGAGAATCAGAAACAAGTTCCAAAAACCCAAACACTGCTGCCATTCCCATGCAACATGAACAAAAAGAGAAAACACACAAAGGGAGAGAAGAAAGAAAATACGCCGTGCTACATGCTTCTCAAAAGAGTGTCTGGGAAACAACTTGATTCTGTTCCTACAATAAACTTTCATGTTTTGGATGCAATCACTGCAAATTACGAAGGCTTGGCAAGCTGCTCTGCTCGAACATATGGAAATTTTGTCTGTCAAAGTTTGCTTTCTCCGCTTACTGCTGCTCATCCATTTCTGTAGCAGCCTCACCAGCCAAGATGATTTCATGGCAGACCGCAATCCAGCACAACACGAACGCGCTTCTTCCCTTTGTGCAGATCCCAGAGCCGCTTTCTCAGAGCAGGAATGGGAATTTGTACCGCTTCACCCTCAGAGCAGCAGAAGCCAAAGGAGCCTCCGTGCATCGCAGGGAGCTCTGAGCCCCTCTGGCCATTTGCTCACTTGGCAATGGGAAGGAGGCACCGCCTGGGGGATGTGCTGCAGTTGCAGGGCCACCACCGCTCCCAGATTTACTGGAAGCTAAAAACAAGAGTAACAGGGGATGGAAGGCCCACGGACATGGCATTACGGCAGTGCCAAGTCTAACTGGAACCGTCTGGAAATAAATAAAAGGTGGAACTGCCTACCCTGGTGCTTCTTCTCGTTGCTGACGTCCTTGTGTGGGGCTTGCCAGGAAGAAGCACAGGCGCTTCCCCCCTCAAAAGGCCTTTGAGCAGCAAGAGGGACACCTGAATGCCACCACTGCGAGCGGCTCCAGCCCCTGCTGCAGGGGGGGTCCCCAAAGTGACCAAGGGGAAAGCTCCCAACGCTCTGAATGAACCCAGCGCTCAGAGATAGAGGGCTCCTCAGGGGAGCGGCGGGGCGAGCAGCTCGGGGAGCGCCTGCAGAAAGAAACACCTGCACGCAACGCGGCAGCGGGTGCACGGGGCAACGCTCCAGGGGACCAGGAGCGCGTCGCCGCTCAGCACCCGTCCAGCACAGCAACACAGAGCACGCACACGGCTCCTCCTCCTACCTCGCAGGTCCTGCTGCGCGCGGGCTCCGGCCACGCTCTGCCGGGGCATGCGGAGGGAGGTGCGCAGGGGGGTGTGCCGCTGCTCGTCCAGGTACGCCAGGTCCTCCAGGTGGGCCGAGCTGGTGGCTGCCGGAGAGAGCAGAGCTCATCTTAGCTCCCGTTTCCTTTCGTCAACAAAACATGCAGGTGTTAAGCACAACGAGTCAACACAGCCGGGATGAGGCAAGGCTGATTTCCCATAGCTGGGAATCAAGAAGTGCTTTGGTAATGGTTTCTCGTGCCCCGGCGGTGTTTGCTTTGGGTTGCTCCCCTGTCGACATTCACAAACAACGAAGACAAACGGAGACATCTGTATCTGATATCTCCCAGTCACAAAACTCACTCAACCGCACGCACACGGGCTTTGACAGTCGGCATCTCCTACCGCGTTGAAGACAACTCAATAATGCGCTGCAGTCTGGATATTAGGAAAAACAGATCTGAAATTCAGGGTGGTGACGCATTGGAGAAGGGCGCCCAGGGAGGTGATGGGGTCACCATCCCTGGAGGTGTGCAAGGAGCATGGGGATGTGGCACCGAGGGACGTGGTTGGTGGGCATGGTGGGGGTGGGTTGGGGTTGGTGACCTGAGAGGGCTCTTCCCACCTTCCTGATGGTGTGATTCTATGCTGGACTCCACAACCCTTCAACTCTGTTAGAGCTACTTCGTTTGGATTTGAACATTTGGGTGCTCATGAAGCTAGAATGAGGGGCAGAAAAAGTAAACCTCCGAGAGACCAGTAAAAACACATGACTAAATGAGAAAAACATCATGGGAACTAAAGAAGATGACTTTACCGTTCCAAAGTCATGGGAGAATCTAGCATTCCGTACAATGTTAGATGGAACAGGGGTAATTTATTGGTCTCTGCTGCTGGTGAGCCCAAACCCATCCCTCACATACGTCCTCACCCACGCATCTTCCTGACAGCCCCATCCAGATCTCCCAGTGACCACGCAATGGTGCAGTGGTGCAATGCCTGCCCAGCACCCAGCTGCTCAGCACCGTGCCCGCTTCCTTCTGCTGATACATCCATTGCAATGCTGTGGCATAAAGAAGGTCTCAGAGGGAGTAAGTGAACGGTAACGGAACCGAACGCCATTTAGATTCCATTCACTACTATTTGCTCACGTACCATGGCAAGGTTGTTATATCAAATTGAAATAAAGAATCAAATGACTTCTTCAAAAACTGCCGGCGAAGCCGACTCCAATTCTTTGCTGTGAAATGAATAAATATTTGGGCAGAGCCCTGCTCACACAGTGCTGGGTCCTTCCTCCAGTTATCCATCAACATAAAGCAAAAACAACTTGCTTTCCTTTTGAAAATCCCCATTACTCCTTGAGCAGAGTACCAATGTTATAATAGGATTACTACCCATTTTTTTTTTTTTGACTTGTAGTCTCCACTCTCATGGGCACACCACCAAAATCCTACCTCTGACCACGATGCATGGCCAAGAGATGGGGACTGAGATGCTCACATGGCACAGAGCCTCCTGGTAACCATACAGGACGTCAAATGCCAAACTGTTCTTGGCACCAACAGATGCCATGCACAATGTGGAGCACCCAAACTGCACTGGACTCACAGAACTGTCGGTCCCACCTCTGTGCCAGGGAAGATCATGGAGCAGATCCTCCTGGAAGCGATGCTAACGCACACGGAAGGCGGGGAGCTGATATGGGAGAACCAGCATGGCTTCACCAAGGGCAAATCCTGCTGGACCAACCTGGTGGCCTTGTATGATGGTGTCACTGCGTGGATGGACAAGGGAAGAGCTGCTGATGCCATCTATCTCAATTTCAGTAAGGCCTTTGACACGGTACTCAACAACATCCTTCTCTCCAAATTGGAAAGATATAGATTTGATGGGTGGACTGTTCGACGGACGAAGAACTGGCTGCAGGATTGAGGTCAGAGAGTGGTGGTCAATGGCTCCATGTCTGGACGGAGATCAGTGATGAGCGGTGCATCCCAGGGGTCAGTGCTGGGGCTGATACCCTTTAATTTCTTCATCAGTGACATCAACAGTGGGGTCGAGTGCACCCTCAGCAGTTTGCTGATGACACTGAGCTGTGGGATGCAGTGACACAGCAGAGGGACAGGATGCCATCCAGAGGGACCTGGACAGGCTGAGCAGAGGGCCCAGGTGAACCTTCATGAGGTTCAACAAACCCAAGTGCAGGGTGATACAGCTGGGTTGAAGGAACCCCCATTACCAACACAAACTGGGGGATGAAAGGATTGAGCGCAGCCCTGCCGAAAAAGACCTGGGGGTCTGGATCAAGCCCTGGGCAATCTGATCGAGCTGTGGTGTCCTTGTGCATTGCGGGGAAGTTGGGCTAGATGGCCTTCACAGGTCCCTTCCAATTCTGTGGTTCTGTGATTCCAACTTCTGTGATGGGGAGCTGCTCCCTGCAGCCCAGAGCTCCTCCTGCTCCCACCACCAGCACCGCCGCCTCCACCACGTGCAGAGGGCACTGCCGCATCCAGCGCCGTATCACAGAGAATCCCTGCAACGTCCCCGCTGATCAGCTGGGATTTATCTTCCCCATTTAGAACTGAGGAATAATTAAAGAGGCCTTCAGCCAGAGAAACAAGTCATTTTTCCTGAGAATACGCTGCGGCACTTCAAAAATTATGCAAGATGAACTGATCTTGTAAAATAAACTATTAAGCTCGTGAAAGCTTCCCCTCAATTGTGAGGTTTATTCCGCGCAGCAAGAGACCACAACTGCAGATAAAACACACGGGAGAAACAAGTGCCTCCTCCAAAACAATATCTGTGTGCTGCTGCTGCAGTCCTTCCAAGGTCTCATACTCTCTCTGAGTATGGAACAGGAGGCCCTGGCATGGAGCTGCGATGCAGCAGCCAAACACATGGGCTTGGTTTGCTTGGGGCAGAATGCACCACTGCAAGTGAGGTCCTCCCCACGCATCCCAGTTCAGCATATTAATAAATATGCTTCAGATTTAATGACATCACGCTGGGCTGGATGCCTGCTCTAAGTGAGCAAGAAGCAGTCGAGCACAATTAGGACAATTCTATGTTTTGGGTCTTATCTGAAGCATCTTTGTTTCACCTCTCTCCTTGCAATGATTCACATGAAGGGTTTTCTCTAACTCATGGCTCGGCCATTCCCAAGAAAGAAAGCAAGAAGAGAACAGTCTCTGCTGCTCTGCAGTGTGTTGCGGGGCCAGTTGAAAGCAAGGCCACTGCAGCAGAGGGAATCACCGCTTCCCTTCCCCAGGCTGAGCGTGGTTCCTTGAACATCACACTTCCTTCTGTGCCCAGCTGGCATCAATTCTCTTTCCTATGAAAGGAGAGGGAGGGGAGGGTTGCCCAAGGAGGTTGTGGATGCCCCATCCCTGGAGGCATTCAAGGCCAGGCTGGACGTGGCTCTGGGCAGCCTGGGCTGGTGGTTGGCGACCCTGCACTCAGCAGGGGGGTTGAAACTGGATGATCTTTGAGGTCCTTTTCAACCCAGGCCATTCTAAGATTCTATGATTCTACAGGCAAAGCAGGTGTTCTCACACAGCTCCTGTGCTGCTCCTGCCCGCAGCCGTTGCTGGGTCCATCCCTGCATTTGTGCTCATCATTGTGCGCCCTGAACACACAGCCCCGGTGCCAAGTGCCTTCTGCTGATCGCTGAGACATGCTGGAAGAATGCACGATGAATTACTGGATGGGGTAGGAAGAAAGCAAACACCGTGCAGCTTTCAGTTTCCGGGAACAATAAAAGAGTAAACCAGCAAAGGCCATGGATTCACATGGCTCCGAGCCGTAAAACTGAACTTTAAAGAACTGCTGGAAGACCTGGGATTACTTTTATAGGTGTTTTTCTTGGACCCAACCTCTGGATGCTTGTAGCTCTGATTTCCCACAGTAGAACAGAGCGCGCTCCGTCTCTGCACAGCACAAAAGCAAAGAGCACCGTGAAGAACAGGCACACACGATGACACGAGGAATGACAACCACTTCTGCAGGGACTGGCTGCCATCGCAAGGAATCGCCCGACCAGCTCTGCATCCGCTTCTTTGCTCCTTTCCATTTCCTTCTTCTATTTTCTCTTTTTGGCTTTCAGGTCGGGGTTTCAATCAGAGCTGCTGATTACTCCATTACGCTTTGCGAATGCCACGCAGCTCGAAAAATGGGTGTTAGCAGCAGCAGAATGAAGGAACGCCCTTTGTTCCGCGAAGCCCACGCTCCGGAGAGGTGATGCTACCCCCCAAAAAAAGCACTCCCTGTGTCACCAATGTGTGGAGTGACAGGGATTCCCTTAACCTCTTCATTTCCAATGGCAGCACACAGCCAGAGCACTGCAGCTGCTTCCATGTGGCCTAGAGGATGGAATTCCAAATTTCTTGGGCTGTGCTGTGGGAATACCCAAAGGTAAGAGGAATGCATCCTGGGAAGACTTCGCCTTGTAAAAGCGATGGTGAAGAAAATGGCAGAAGTAGTATAAAGGAGAAAATATCAGAGGGAAAAAAAAAACAGCCTCGGAATTTTGGAGTGACAAGCAATAAAGGATGGAGGAACTTTAGCTCCAGCAACCTAGGGGAGAAGAACGCAAGAGACAAATGCAAACTCAGCGAGGAGCTCCTCCCTAAGGAAACCAAAAATACCTTTCTGAACTGAATGAAGACAGCCAGCACTGAGCCCTCCCAGCTGCAGAGCTGCCCTGGGCTTCTCCCATGAGAGAGAAGTGCTCCCACTATTCCCATGACTTAACAAAATCACCTTACATACAGTAAGCCATGAACCTAAGCAGTCTACCAAGCGCCCCACCACGCTGCACGGCCCACTTCAGCATTCCGAGGTGCTCCAGGGGTCTTTCAAGAGAAGTGTTCCCAACAAATTGCTTTTAATTGCTTTGAGAGATGTTCCACGCAAGGCTGGACCGATACGTGTTGGGAGAACGGCTCCAGCCTGTGGGCTGGAGGTGACCGAAGGGCTCTGCTGTGTGGCATGGATTGTTAGTCTGCTATGCAAAAAAACAGCCTGGTGCCATTTTGGAGGCTATGCAAGGACAACTTTAAAAGAAAACTGAAAAAAAAACCACCAAAAAAACCATCACAAAGCCACCAAGTGTAAGCGCTGCCATGCACTGCATCCCTAGAACAGATTGTTTGTGTGTAAACAGACTGCTCGAGCACACATTCAGCAGCAAAAATAGCCAAGGACGGTGTGTGAGCAAAGGTGTGGTTAGCTTCATGTATGGAATACTGCTAGAAGACAGCATGGCCACGTGCCCTGCTCCACGCTCACCAACCTGTGCCTCGAGATGAACATCTGCAGGGTTAATTTCCAGCCTGGTTAGCACACTGACCTGGTTCACCAGCTGGCTGCAAAATGTGCAAGGCTGGTGCAAGGAGGTGGCTTGCAGGCAGGACTGCCTTTGGGCAGCAGCATGCTCTGCTGATAGGCTGCAGCCAACCATGCAGCTCTGAGCTGGGTTCCCTCTCCCATCATTCATGCACTCATGTAACAGCTAGAAAATGTAACGTTGTGGTGCATGAACTTGTAGGAAAAAAACATCTGACCATGAAATGACCAGAAGGTTAATCCGAACCTCGCGTTCTTTTCCATCGTTATTCCCACTCCAGTTTATCCTAGAATATGTGCGTTAGCTGAACATTACAAAGAGCACAAAAACACAGAAGGAAGAGGTGCTCCCCAACTCCCCAGTCTCTGGATGGGTTTCTCTCAAAGTGGAATTTGCCTCCAAATGCACCGTGCACACCAACCCCTCCCACAGGCAGCCCAACTGATACCCCATGTGTTATGATGTGTGGTAACCAGTCTGGCATTCTTCCGACAGTGCTGGTGAGGGGTCACCCACGAGAAGTGAACCCCAAACCTACGTGAGGAGGCTTTGCAGCCAGAGTTCCCATTCTTTTTTTTCCCCGTCACTTCTTTCCATGCTGAAATCCTGTGCTTTTAGTCCGTCAGATGGAAGTGCGTGGCAGATGTTGTACCACCACCCTCAGTGTTTTAGCACTGATGACAAACTCATTTCTACACTGCTATTGGGCAGAGTGGGATTAAAGAGGCAACGTAATCCAGTTATGCAATGCAGCCCGGGTGGAGAAGCGCTGCTGCTTTAACAGATTCTGGACTACATACAGACCTAGGCCACACCTTCCCATGTGCCTATAGAGACAGACATGCAGACACCCCAACATCATCACAGGATCCCCCGAGTCGGAAGGGACCCACATGGATCACCCATGTGCACACCCAGAGAAAGTCACCCAGCAAGAAAAAAACACACAGCAGCAATGCAGGAAAGAATAATTCCAAGCAAGAAGCTTTTCAGTAATGCTTCAGCATTTCTAATCCTCCCTCTCGCTGCTGTTCTGGCACCCACTTGAGGGCTGACCTCAGCAGTGTTCAGATGCTGCTAAGCAATGTCACCGCATCGTTTAAGAACCTTTCCGACAGCGCATCTGAAATGAAATGGAGTTCTGATGCTACGCCAGAACAGAAGAAGTTGGGTCACTGGTCAATCTCAGGTGCTGCTCCAGGGGAAGCAGTGCATGCACATGTGTGCTCCAATGCACCCAGGGCAAAGTCCCACAGAGAGAGGTGGGATCCATAGCAGCTCTTCTGTAGACAGTTTATCCTAATTGGCTTCACTATGAGGCTGAGGATCAGCATGGAAGCTTGGGCACTTGTCTTTTCCCTTTGGAAAAAAAGAAGTGGCAGACTTGGAATCAATCTCAGGTTTGAAGTACTGCACACTTGTGTTGTAAGGCAGGAAGGAAATATTTCTTGCTTTTTAAATCTCCTTGCCAATAATCTCACAGCAGTACAGCTCTGTAAAAACGACATCACGGATGCCCGAACTAACCATTAAACAACAACAGAAGCAGTCCTCCCCACTGGCGTTTTCCATTGAGAAGTGCTAAGGCACGTGGGAAGACAGTTTTTGTCACACTAAACGATGATGACTACAGAAAGGAGATGAGAAGCACACGCTGAAGGCTGTGACATGTAAAGGCTGCACCCTGACCTACAATATGAAGGCAAACCCACTGCGCTCTTACCTGCAACCGAGTTGGGCCGTGGCATGAGGTACAGCGGGATGGACTGCACCGACTGGGACAGGACGGTCTCCAGGTTCCTCTCCGGGATCTTGTTCAGGCTGTAGGTGGAGGCCGTCATGTTCTCATCCACGCGGTACAGGCACGAGTCCATGCTGGACTTCTGGGACTGCCAGGGCTTCAGGTTGCCACCCGAGCCCAGCTCCTTGCTGCTTTCCCCTCCATACTTGGTGCGCTCCACGTTTTCGGAGTAGCTCGTCAAAGTGGCTTGAAGGGAAGGAAGCACAAACAAGATGAGCCCGGGAGGAATAAGTGGAGCACACATACACTGCTATGCATGGTGCTGTGCAGCAGCACAGCCAGAAAACGACGCTCGTCATATATTCCGCATTCACATAAAGCAGAGATGAAACTGCATTTAATGATAAGTGTTTCTGCTCGCTGTTTCTGCAAGAACACTCGGGCTCATACTGGTAGAAGCCATTTGTAATTACAGGGAGTATTAAAAATCACACGCAATGCTGTAGGAGCACACAACCCCAGAAATGATTAAGGATGATCCATTATCAGCGCTGCTCGTGTTAATTTGCATCACAGCCACAACCCTTCCAGACGGCGCTCTCAGAAGTTTATAACCTTACAAATATGATTTATAAAGACTGTCTGACAACGAGATGCTGCACAGATGGAACCCCCACCTGCCTCGCACCGACAACCGCTCCTCTGGGTTAGTTCAGCTCAGAACCTGAACCCAATGGTTTCATTTGTGCAGGTTCTGGGATGCTTTACTTGCAACCCATCCGCTCCCTGCCCGGTTCCGAAGGGCAGGGCTGCCGACACATGAACACATAACTCACAATCATGCAGGCTGCACTGCTATTCAAAACCCCGACATCCAACTTCATCCCATCTCTTCCTAAGCCCCGGGCGTGCGTGTAGATGGGCTTGCAAATATTTATCTCCTAAATGCACTGAAAAGCGTCACTTTCACTTAGCCCATGGTAAATACCAAGCCAAGGCCAAACTCTCTCCTAATTTCTGTGCCATCTGCCCCTGGGCACAACCACGTGGCTCTGAGGCCTCGTGCTGGCAGAGCGCATCCCACCGCTGTCCCTCCTGGTGCATGGGATGCACTCCCCCATTACCATTGCCCACCCCACGTCCAGCTTTACACTGACAGATCATCCACTTCTGTGTAAAGCCACCAAATCATCATCCAAAAATAGGAAGACCTAAAAGAACTGTCCGCTCTGCATCCATCCCAATGGGGTTGGTGCAGCCTTTGCCTTCACCTTGTCCATCCTTTGCTCTCTGGGTGCTGCGCTTGCTGCCCATACCGCCAGCTCAATGCCTGTATCCCAAAATTCAGCTCTTTGTAACAAATTCTCAGATCGGTAACCAACACATGCAGCTGATGAGAACTGCATCCGCTTGTTGGCATTCAGACATCCACTTCTGTCAGGTCTACACGTTGACCCTTCAATGGGAGAAGCTAAGATAAAACCAAGAGACAGGCGTCCACTGGTTTCTTTGGCTGCCAACACTGATAAATACATTTCTAACTACAAAACCTCCATTGGAACAGCTGAGGCTGCAGTGCTGGGCATGGCTCGTCCCACTGATAGAACATTCATTTCAGAAACCTCAGCCTATTTCTCATTCATCTTAGCAGAGAAACAGCAGCAGCCAAGATCTTCAGTACACCAAACTGAGGGTAAAAACCAAAATAACTATGGGTCAAAGTAAGTTGCCCCTAAATGAAGTGGGAATAAAACAACAAACCCCACCAGTCCCCTTTCTAATTGTCAATTTGGGTTCGTTTTAAGCAGAATTTTCACTGTTTTACACTGCGGCTGTTTTATGTGCAAACTCTTCATTGAGTCAGGTGCTCAGCAGTGCTCCCTGGGGAGGAATTTACCTTCTGAGCTGCCCCAGATGGCACAAGTGCCGCTGTGCAGCCTGGAAGTGGTTGCTCTGTGGATGTGATGAGCTATTTTAAAGCAAAATGATTCTGATTTGATTCAGGAGGCAGAAGTGTGAGCCAGCACGCAGAGCTCAGCCCCCAGGAGAGGGCAGAGCAGTGTAGCCCCAAGAGCTGAGCTCGTCCCGGGCGCAGAAATCAGCGCCGTGCATTGGGAAGCTCCCACCATGACCAACAACCACAGCCGTCCCGGTGCAGTGCTCAGAGGCCAAAATTTTGCCATGCTTACATACAATTACCCAGATTTCCTGCCTGGGTAGGGAAAATTTCATTAATTCCAGACTTCATCATGCCCATGGGTGTCTATGTGCGTATGCGGACACTAATAAAACACCTGCACATCAAGCCATGAACCACAGCAGTGGAACAGCTCCACCTTCTTCTACTGATCCACTCCCAATCCCTTTCCAAGCCAGTGATGACTGGAGGGCTCCCACCTCATCTCCTACCACCACGGAAGACCCCATGAGCTCCAAAACCCTCGAGCACAGATGGCAGGCTCTACACCCAACCGACTGCTGCCTTTCTTACCTCTTCTCTCGAGCAAAACATGACTTCTAAGAGTTGTAACTTGAGTTTTGTTTCCTTATCACTGTGATGTGTTGTGCTTCACCACGACCTTGGGAAACGAAGCACAGATTCCAAAGTTCTGCTGATGCTTGCATAGCTCTGCTGCAGCGCGGATCGTTACAGCGCGCGTTCAGGGCTGATCCTCTGAGATTTCATGGCTCTGTGATTCACGACTGTGACACAGCGATGGGCTGTGAAAATGAGCCCTAATGACAAAGAGTCCCAACAGCCCACAATCCTGTGCTGCACTGAATTGTGCCAGTGTCAATGGGGCTGAGCCATGAGAAGCCTGTACCTGAGGTCCTTGCACCCTTGGGGTGCAAATCAGAGCACTGCCCGGTGACACGGTGGCTGTCACACTGATGGAGATGACAGTGGAAACCTTTCCTCAACGCAAAGGTTATAAAGGAAATCAACAATTATTCAGACGTTGCTGCAAAATCTCTTATGGGTCCCGTCTTTCAAGAGAAGGATGCAAAACCAGATGGCAGCTCTAGATTTGGGAAAGATAAACTGATGACCTCGGACACATCAGAGCAGGAATTTCTGCTTGGAGCAATCTGCTGAGAGCAGATCTCTCTGGCCTAAGCCTTTCCCAGGCGATGCCCCCGCATTGCATTACAGGGCATGATGGAGCATGGCTGGAAGGGCTGCATGGCTGCACACCACGAACAGCACTTTGTGCTCTTCCCATCGCTGAATCCACCTGGAAAGCACAACCTGGATACCAAAAAAGCAGAATACTGCAGTTCTGGCCTGCTCCAGCAGAGCTGGTGGGCTGCAGCTGTATGGAGGCTGAGGTTGGGGAGCACAGGAGGGATGGGGGCAGGGGGGCACAGCAATGGGGCAGCCCTGGGAGTCGTGTGCTGAAGGCATGGGACCTGGGAGGCTGTGCTTCCCAACAGCATTGCACTAATGCTGCATGCAGATAAACATAGATGCACATACATACAGATCTTCAGTGTGTCAGCTGGCGGCCGGTCCACACTGTATTTAAGACGAGCACAGACAGAATTTGAGGCATCTAAAGCATCTGGGCACCGTGCAGCCCTTTAAGGAGCACAGGATGGCAGGAACTGAGGAATTCACCTCCGTGCAGCCCCTGCTGCAAGGTTCCAGCCCCACTGGCTGCAGCTGGGCACTGTGAAGCCCAGGGCAGGGATGCCAGGAGGGGAGGCATCCTTATGGGGCCGGTCTCTTCTCCACCGGGCTGGCTTCTTCTCCCAGGTAGCTAATGACAGGATGAGGTGATGGCCCCAAGTTTCACCAGGGGAGAGTGAGGCCAGATATTAGCAACTACTTCTCCATCCCCAAAAGAGTGGAGATGCATCAGCACAGGCTGCCCGGGGAGGTGTTCCAGAACTGTGAGGATGTGGCACTTGGGGACATGGTCAGTGGGCACGGTGGGGTGGGCTGGGGTTGGGCTTGGGGATCTGAGAGGTCTTTTCCAAGACTGCTTGCTTATCCAAGCAGCAGCTCATCCGCGACAGCATCCTCAATGCCACTGCAGCCAGTGCTGCACTTTGCTAAGAAATATCACGTATTTACAGGACATTAACGTTATTTCTCCTGCAGCTGCAAGCTGGTCTGTGCCCTGGAGCACGAGAGCTTCAGCTGCACTTGTCTCCAGTCACACACACAAAGGGATTTCTGCCATCCCATCCAACTCTATCCAATTCTTCTCAAGGCAAAGATCGTGCCTGGAAAATGTCAACCTTTCTGCTCACGCTGCAGATGGAACAGCAGGAAAAACAGTTTTCTATGGTTGCCATTTAATGATGAGCAGCAGCTACGATATTAATTACAGGTAGAGATTCAGGATAAACCCCAAGAAGGAAATAGGGATTTTGTTGCATTAAGAAAATAACAGCAGCAGAGCAGTGAGCTTCAAACACTGCATACGAGAAACTCCTGTGCAAACACTGTAGGTTCACCTTGCTTCACTCCCATCCCCATGCATGCCTTGCACAGAGGGCTACACAACCACTTCCAGCCCTTGGATCCTGCACCAGGCACACTGCACGTGGCAGGAATCTGCAGTTTAAGGCCTGAACTCAAATCTATCTGTGGAGAAGTTTAGAACGTGGCCCTCTGGTATCAGAGAATCACAGAACTGCAGGGGCTGGAAGGGATCTCCGGAGATCACCGTGTCCAACCGCCCCTCAAGCAGCTCCCTCCCGTTGGTCATGCAGGTCAGCATCCTGGTGGGTCTGGAATATCCACAGGAGGGGACTCCACCACCTACCTCCCTGGGCAATATACCAGGGAGACATAGCAAAGGAAGACAAAACTTGCTGTGTCGTGTTAGAGATGTCCAAGCTCAAAGGAAGGAGCGGACACGGAGCGAGCGAAGCCCTTCAACCCTGCCTGAAGCTGCAGGTCAAAACCCAGCACTCTCCATGTGCTTAGCTTCTCCTGCAACAGTGGTGTCACATAGAGGGGGAAAAAAGCACTGGTTCAAGTCAGATCAACAATCCTACTAAAAACAAGAGATTAAACAGGTAAACCCATTTGTGTTTCAAGCCTGGAGCTACCATAAATCACAGGGAGCACACGAAGCTCTCGGAACATAATGAAAAATACCTTGGCGGTAGCATCATGCTGACCCCGTGTTCTTTCTGCTCTAAATCTGAGTTCCCTGACAAGCAGGATGAAGAATGGCAGGAATGCCTGCGAGGCAGACGGGGCTCGTGGCCGTGTGCTGTGCAGAGCAGAAATGCAGGAGAGCAGCAGCACTGCACACAACCCGCTGCAAACAGAGGCAGGATGGACTGCACGCCTCCAGCTCCTGGGGAAACCAGGTTTTTAAGTGCAGTCCCTGCTGCAAATAATGGAAGAGATCTGTTATAAAGGTTCCCAGTCTAATCTACAGGCAACAGTTCTCATCGGCCAAAGCACAATGCATGTTAAAAAAGGAAACGTGTCCCGAAATGCGATTATTTAAACACATCCCTGTTATAAAAGCACACAAGTAGGACGGTTGGACTGGGTGATCTCAGGGCTCTCTTCCAACCTTGGTGATGATTCCGTGATTTGAAGGACAGCTGGAGGAGAACCTCTGCAACAGGAATGCACCAAAATGACGGATGAGGGGCTCTCTCAGGTTCCTAACGGCCTAGAAACTGGCTTTAAAATTATAAAGATTTAAATGTGAGAGCAAAAAGGAGGCACGTGGAGGGGGGTGTGCATGGGGAGGGGAGTTATCTGTACACCAAGTTACTGGGCTGGGGCAGGGGGTTGAAACGTGATGACCCCTGAGGTCCCTTCCAACCCAAGCTTTTCTACGATTCTATGATTCTACGATTCTATGCTTGGTTTTAATTTACTGGGCACGTTCAGGTCATTGTTGAGCTTTTCTTCATAACCACGAAGGTTAAACTCTTGCTGCTCTTAAAATAAGAGCTGAGAGCCCCACCTGATCTCAGGCCATCAGCAGCCAGCGCTTCCAAGCCCTCTGTCACGGTATTCAGAACAAAACTGTGGGAGCTGGTAGCACTGAATCTCCCTCAGCTGTCTCCTGATCAGTGCTTTCCATTTCTTTCTTTCACTAATCCCACAGTTTCTTTCATCCCTTCCCTCCGTGTTCTCCCTCTACCAGTCTGGGCTGGAAACCGAACAGATTTCAGTTTCAACCCAACACAGCTTCCGTGCCGCTTCCTTCTGCTTTACTCATTCCAGCACTCTTCTTTCTCCCATTTTTCCCCCAAACCATAGCACACACCTCTGCCAACCCATTACCTACCCAGTATCCAAGCAGGGCCCATTTCTGCAGCCAGCCCAGCCCTTGGTGCCCTGGAGATGTAACTGGGGAAGGCAGCAATGCCATTCCATGATGTAGTTGCTGTTTGGGTTTCTCACCCCGTCACACCAAGCACAAACCACACCATGAGTGGCAACCTGTCCTTCCTTTTGCTCAATTTGTCCTATTTAAGGAAAGTGGAGCCACAATTGCATCAGGATCTAGGAATGGTACCTACGGCACTTGATGCTGTTGAGATGCAGCGCTCCCACAGATGCTGCCCAACAGATGAGACGTCCAATAAATCACCTCTCCTTCCCCCTCCTGCCCCGTCACCCCACCACTGCAGGAGGCAGATGCATTAGTGAGCAAAGCTCGTCAATATCTGATGTTTTCCAGGGAGCTCCTCCTCTAGGGAACGAGCCTGGATGGGCAGCTTGAAAAATCCGTAGTTCTTAGAAACCTTATTCACTATTAACCAAACGCTTCGTAATACTGATGAGAATGTCAGAACTTGATTTCAGCAGCTGGAGGATCACAACAATATCTAAGCAGAGTGAAATCCATCTCGGAGGGACCTTTGAGCTGCTCTTTGCTCCCTTCTCCAAACACAGATTTGTAAAGAAACCCACCTTGGTTTCCTGCCAGCAGCATCTCCTCTGCTTAGCATGCAGCCTGGATGAAATCATTCCCAACGCATTTTTTACCCACAGACACGTGTGCAGAAAGCAGCGACTTGGTGACAGCTCAGAAGTCAATCTTCAATTTTGTGTGTACAGCACACAAAATCTAAGAGAACCCAACCGGTGCACATGGGACGAGACCCACCTACACCACGGCAGCAGCGGTGCAGGAGGACCAGCCCAGCTCACCGCCTTTGCTTTAAGCTGCTTCAGCCTCATAAATGTCTCCTTGCCCCAAACGATCCCCCCAGGAAGCAGCAAACACACTGCAGAGCAGCACAGAGCTTCAGGTGAAGGAAGAGCAGGGCCCCATTCCGTAAAGGAGCCACTTGCAGCACACCCAATGTGGAGAAGGAGCCACTCCCTTAATACTCCCAAGAAAGTGGGACCCCGAGTGCTGCCCAGGCACCTGGGTAAGCTCCATGTGCTCCATGGGCAAGGAGCGTTTTCTGCTTTACTGCACAGCCTTGCACGCCAGTGTTGGAGACGTTCTGCATTTCCCGCTGCGCTCGTGCAGCCACGCTTGGAAGCGCGCTTCTGCTGGGATGCGCAGCACCCAGCAGTGCTTGGTCCCGTGAGGAGCACGGGGCTGTGCGAGCACTTCTCTTTCCAGTAGCAGATTCCCAACACCAGCAGCTGGCCGCCTCTGTACGGCGAGAGCCAACAGCTCCGGGAAGCTCCTGAGAGGTTAAAGCCAGGTCAGTGCTCTCAGCAGCCGCTCTGCTGCACAGAAAGGATTTAGCGGCTTCCAGGAGAAGGCTGATGGGCTCCGGGCTCCTTGCAGCTCCCTCCTCCTCCCTTTCCTCCTGCCCACTTTCCTTGTTCTGCAAGGAAATGTGTGTATTTATGATAGCTTTGAGTGGCAGCTATAGAAGATGCAGTGGGTAACCCCCCCCCACACCAGCCCTTCCTTCAGCTGCAATGCCACTCGTTGCCACCCACTGCACCGCTTACAAGCTGCACTTCTAACCCGAGGCTGAGCTCCCAAGAGGAAGAAAACCCAACAGTTCTACAACAGCTTTCCCCCATAACGTCATTCGGGGAGGTTCTGTGGAGTCTTTGCGGAGGTGCACGGGCGGTAGCAGCGACATCAGCTATTTGGGAGGAGCAGGAGGGCGACCACGACTCGGGAATCATTCAACACCTCCGGAGATGTTTGCTCTTTTTCTGCACCAGCGCGGCACGCAGCACTTTGAGATGGAAATCTCCAAAGGATTTACACTTCCAAGTGCCATTACGGCCGCTGAGGCCAAAGGCCGTGTCAGCGCAGTCCTCTTTCCCCAGAGCAAACACGAGCAAGGGAAATGCACCGAGGAGCTCTGCATCCAATAAAGGAGGAATGCAGCGGGGGGAAACCTGATCCCCGACCCTCCAGAAACAAAGGAGCTGGTGCTGCTCTAAAAGGGAGAGCGCTGCACGTGTGGACCATGTCCCTGACCCATCCTGCACTGAAAATGATTCCGGGGAACCGCTGTCATGCAGAGAGCGCCTTACAGAACCAGGGCACAGCAGCTCCCATCCAACCCCTGCACAATGATGGCACAAACGTGCATCCATCCCCTGCTCGCGCTGCCCCGTGCCTTGCGGAGGACAGCAAAAGCAGAAAGGCCTGGCTGCAAAATTCCCCTCTTTCTGCTGCTGGAGAAGGCCACCTCCCTGCAGTGTTACGGCTGCACAGCTTCTATCAAAGGGCAGAATGAGACAGCGCTGAAAACGTTATTGCCAAAGGGGAGGGGGGCAAGGGAGGGAAAGAGGCTCTTGTTTGCCTCTGAGTGCTAACACAACAACTGAGGAGCACTGCCTGCTGAAAGCCTTGCACACTGCTTCCCCAGCTCCTGTGAATGTATTTTTACACGACTTTTCCATCTGGGACACATCACCATAACCTTGCGATAAGCCGCCTCCTTTTACTTCCCAGTCTTTCCGTGGGGAACAAAGTCTAAGCTCCTGGAAGAAATATTTCTAAGAGAACCTCCCATGTGAGGGGCGAACAAAACTGCGTTTTGGCTTTAAGAGATGGCTACAGAACGGGATGGCATAATGACTGAGCCAGCAGCTCCAGTGTCTTACCCCACCAGCGGCATGCTGACACTCCCAGCCTCACAGGTGTGCTGCTGGGATCACCCCTGCCCCTCACCTGGGCAGATGGAGCAGCCTTACCCCATGGCAGCCAGCCCCCATGACACTGCAGAGAAGCCACCAGCCTGCTTTGCTGTGCAGCTCCCAGTGGATTTGTGTTTTAATGCCACGCAGACAGAAGCGCTGCTCTATGGCACGGAGCAGCTGAACTGAGCCCAGGTTTCACCATGAGCCGAGCAAAATATTAATCACCAGCACAACCAGCCTCCCCAGATGAACAACTTTCTCTGTTTTTTCTCCTATCAGCACTGCATGACCCCTTGGCAAAGTGAAGTCGTCTTAGCTGGAGAAATACCCAAGAGAAATGGAGGGAAGGCCAACCACGCTAGGACCATCCTGCCCCACGCTTCCCTCCCATTGTGCCTTCACTGAGCACACATTGATCTCTGCAGGTTGTTTTCCCAAGATCCTTCACACCAGCAGCAAGGAAGAGCTGGAGACCAGGGAGAATCTGAAGGCATTCTTGTTTGTCCTCTACAATGAGGAGTTCAACAGCGCTACGTTAGAAGCTGCAAATAACACTTTTCTCTGTCTCCTTCTCCCCACTGAACAGTTTTGCAGAAAATCTGGCAGTATTTGAGCTATGAAAGTGGGAGCTCCATCCATTCTCTTTAACATCAGAAGAGCGGGGAGGGGCTGAACAGCGGAGGGGAAGGAAAACGCTGAGGAAAGCAGAAGGTTCTTATATCACCTGGGGGAGCAGGGGAGGATGGCAGCCCCCACCTGGCACTGCCCACCCCAGCTGACTGACAGGACCTGGAAGCTCGCCCCTCTCTAAACCAACATCTGCACAGAGAGCAGGAGGGAGACGAGGCCGAGCAAAAGGAGGAGAAATAACCTCATTAGAATTAAAGGAGAGGGGAAGACGCTGGGGAGGAAGATTGCAATAAGCAAGAGCGTGAAGCAGAGAACGCAGGAGGAAGACAGGGGGAAAGGCAGAAGAACACGACAGCCGCACTCGTTGCCTTCCACCACTTAAAACACTTCCCAAAACTCTGCACCGAACGATTTCCACTTCACCACCCTCAACCACCGCGGCTCCCACCAGCTCCACGTCAGTTTACCAGTGAGGAGCAGCGGATGGAGGGCGACCGAGGTGGGGAGCACCTCCCACTCATTACTAAAGACGAGCATGCTGCTCTAACAGCGACCGGCTGAGCACCGGGGGGACAAGCAGAGCAGGAGGGCGCAGCCCCGCTCACCTATGATGCCGCTGTCCCTGCTCTCCAGCGTGGACGTGGGGCTGGTGACGGCCCCGTAGCTGCAGTCCTTGGCGGGGACGCTGGTGCTGACGGGTGGCAGCGTGGAGCAGGGGCTGCTGGCGGGCGGCGAGGCCGTGCTGCTGGTCAGCGTGGAGCAGGGGCTGATGCGCTGCGTCACGGCCGAGCTCTGCAAAGAGGGAACGTGAGGAAAGCGGTCAGCGACGGGCGGGCTCGCGGAAGAGCGTGAGCACGCCGCTAAGCCCGAGCGGTGATGTCGGCGTGAGCTCACCTTCGCTAACGGCGAGGCAAATCGAACTCGGGAAATCCTGCCGAGATCTCTGTGCCATTTACATCTGCTCAGAGATCCCAGCGGGGCCGCAATTTTCCTTTCGCCTTGTAAATGTTTCCTCTGTTTAGGAAAGCCAACGGCGGCCTCACAGCCCTGCTCACAGGGATCCCAAATCCCTCACCTGGGCAGGGCCGGCCCCGGTCACGCTGCCTCCCCCACCCCAAAGGGTTTCCCAAAACACCCCAATGCTGTTCTCTCTAAGGACAGAACCAAAGGAGAAACGCAGCAGCACGAAAAGCTCGCCGTTCCAAACGTTATTCTGCAAAAACCCGTAAGAAACTGCATGCAAAAAAAAAAAGCAACCAAAAAAAGCTGAGAGTTTATAGATCCGATGCTGCGCACTGAGATGAGTTTGTTAAGAAAACAGAATTGCTGCTGGGTGCTGCTGGTGACAAGCTGTGCTGTAAGCGGGGCTGTGGGTCACGCTGACACCGGGGGAGCCCACCCTGCCCGCCTGCTTTTGCTGTTGCAAAGTGGTACCACTCCCAAGGAAGGAGCAGCTGAGGTTAATTGCCTATTCAGCGTCTCCTTAATTGAGGTTTCTTCTATTCTGGGAGAATACTTCCCTAACAATCACAGAGATTTGCATTCCCTTATTCACGCTGTCAGTTTGAACCCAGAGTGCACACAGATAGCGCTGTGCTTGCAAGTCACCAAATGTGTCTGAAGTCTGCTTGGTTCCTTCCTTCTCACTGTTCTACGCTTGAAGCTCAAAAATTGTCCAGCATGGACCTCTGTACGCAGAGCAGGGATCCCAGGGTGGGCTGCCAGGTCCCCATGGGGTGGGAGCGGACACGCCGTGGGGCAGCCCCCCGAGCAGCACAGCTCAGCGCTCAGTGCACGTTCAGAACGCGCAGCACTGCTGCAGCTCCGAGCTGTGCATAGCCAGGCTCTCCCGTGCCTTTGTCTCAACTGTTGTTATAAAGAAATCCCCGCTGAAGCTTATCTCGGGACCAGCCAAACAATCCCCCAACCTTAGAACACTGAAAAATCACACTTCAAAGCAAATTAAAGCCCAGTTCGGAACGGCGCAGCCATCCCTCCTCTGGCCGATAGCATCGTTGTTTGATGACATGCCAGAAGTGACATTCTCAGGAGTTCTTTTATTCGTGGCCTTATCGATGCAGCTCTGCAGGAACGAGCTCGGTGCAGCAGGAAGCAGCTCCATAACGCAGCCATCGCTCGGCGCTGACTGATGTTTTATTTCTGTGCTGGTGTAAAAGAACCCTCCTCTGCGCTCGCTTTAAGCATAAATTCCCATTGACAGAACATTCTGTATTAATATTATTGCTGCCGTTTCATCTGTCGCATCATCAGCAAGCCTGAAAGAATTAAACTCTGCTGTCACAGCCCCACTGCCCTTTGTGCCTCTCTGGCAGCTCTGGTTCAAAAACAGTTCCCCAAGAAGTTGGAGAAAAAGGATTAATGCTTTGGCGTTCGCAATCTCTCATTAAGGAGAACGTGATTAAAAAGAGACTGTCCATCAAGCACGCCATGCCACAGCAATCTGGATTAGGGACTCTGTCCTTTGGTGTATTCGGTACAAGGCAACGGGATGGAATGGGATGGGATGGGGATGGGGACAGGGATAGGGACGGGGATGGGATAGGAGGATGGGATGG
>NC_034434.1:1544839-1564626 GCF_002078875.1 Numida meleagris | reverse complement strand
GGGAGGGGATGGGATGGGAGGGGATGAGATGGGAGGATGAGATGGGATGGGGATGGGGATGGGATGCAATGGGATGGGATGCAATGGGATGGGATGGGATGCAATGGGATGGGATGGGATGGGATGGGCCGATGGGGCAGTGACAGCGAGAGCAGCTCTGCTCCTCATCTGCACTTCTGCTCAGCGTTGGGGTGATTGCAAATAATTATTTTCTCGCTTCAGAAGGCAAAGCATGGTAGGAATAAGGAGCAGCAGCCAAGTCCCAGCTCTATACAAAGAGCGTTCTTTGCCCGGGCTGGGGAAATTAATGCATTAAAACGTGGAAAATTGCGCTCGTTTTTAAATTCGAGTGCGAACGAGCAGGCAAAGCCTCAATCAGATTTTAATTAATCAATGATTAATGGAAGAATTAATCTCTGCAAATCCCATAAACGTCTTCCTGCGCCATTTCCAGCACTGCTTTCAGCAGCAGAGCTGAGGGAATCGATTTGGGAGGGAAAGCCCGAGAGGTTCCCCACCCATGGAGCCCCAGACCCCAAGCAGCTGAGCCCTGAGCCCCACACCCACCAAGGGAGAGAAGAACCAACGTGCTCGTGGAGGAGCTGCCCTCTCTTTCTCTTCTCCACCACACGAATGCCACTCAAGGGCCTCGTGAAACTTTTTTAATGCAAAAATTAGCACGCAGACCGAGATATCCATCCATCTAAAGGATAACCGTCCGCTGCTTCTCTTTAGGTATTTCTTTCATTTCTCCTCCCAAGACACCTTCTACTTGAGAGAGAAGATGGGATTTTGATTTTGTCCAAAGGCAGCAACAAAAGGAACCACTTGGAACACGCAGCTCTGCTTGGCTCTGGAGCACTCTGCTCCAACACGGGTATCTGAAGCCCATGCTCCAGCACAACGTATAGGAGAGCACCCTGCAAATCCACCACAACTCGCATCAATACAAAGCTGAACGAAATCATTCAAAACCTCACGAACACGTGAAAGGCCAAGCTTTTACAGAAACACATCAATACTTGAAGGGAGCATATCAACAGGAGGGGGAACGATTGTTGACGAGGGTAGATAGCGATAGGACAAGGGGGAATGGTTTTAAACTAAGACAGAGGAGATGTAGGTTGGATATTAGGAGGAAGTTTTTCACTCAGAGGGTGGTGAGGCACTGGAACAGGTTGCCCAAGGAGGTTGTGGATGCCCCGTCCCTGGAGGCATTCAAGGCCAGGCTGGACGTGGCTCTGGGCAGCCTGGTCTGGTGGTTGGTGACCCTGCACTCAGCAGGGGGGTTGAAACTGGATGATCTTTGAGGTCCTTTTCAACCCAGGCCATTCTATGACATCTCTCAGCTTCTGACCAGTCTGTCTATCAACCCTGTAGGCCGTGGAGGAGACAAAGACCCAAACCCATTGGTTCTGCCTGCGGGTGGGACCAAGGGAGCCCAGCTGCCAGCAGAGTGCTTGGAGCAGCGCTGGGCTCTGCACCATCCCCTTCCAGGGGCACTTTGGAACAGAGCTCCGTGGGCACCCACAGGGCCACGTGGGATCCCAGTGCCAGCTTTCTGGCTGCTCCTTCTTATCGACTCTTCGAGGGAAGTCAGCATTGTGAGCCTGGTTCCTGGAATTGTGCTGTGTTGGTCTCTAAAGCAGAGGCAGAATCCTGCAGAGTCATGCGATGACTGCTAAGAGAGAATTACAGCTGAGCTTCCGAGTCTTACGTTGCTGTTACTCGCCGGCTCGTCCTTCTGTTAGCTTAAAGCAAAATATTCAAAACCAGCTGAAGAACGCCTCCCAGCTTCGTCCTCATTCCATCAATGCTGACGGCAACGGGCAGAGCCCTGGGGCTGAGCAGGAGGAGGAAGAAACTCAAGCAGGTTTCACCAACCCTACGCCGCAGCCAAGACCCCGACCTTCTGCTCTTTCACTTTTCAGCAGCCGGAGAGGATGTGGCAAGTTCAATCACAACAGAGACTGCACTGTTTGCTTTCTACACCTGATCTCAAGCATGAAATCATCTTGTTGGGCCAACAAAAGCAAAATCTGTGACCACCTGTAAAATAATGCTACTACTATCTACCCGTCCTTCCCAGAGAGATAGCCAGCCTTCGTACAACAGTGCTAAAACGCTTTTGAAATACTGCACGTGAGAAGCACAGATTATTTTGATTGCTGCACTCTGGTTAGAAACCCTGCCCACTCCCACAGCATCTGCAGCCACAGAAAAACAACGGGAGCTGTTTCACAGCTGATCCCTGGAACGCAGAGCGATGATTCATTGCTGAACAAGGAGATACAGCCTGCTACCTCACAGCAATCATTTCATCATTAGGAGACACTCGGCCGCCACGTAATTAGGAAATAACCACCATCCCTCATCCTGCATTCAGATGGGAACCAATAGGACCACTGAGTACCTTCCAGAACTCAAAGGGAGCTTATAAAGAGGAGCAGAGAGACTTGTTATAGGGGCAGAGAGCGATAGGACAAGGGGGGAAATGGCTTTAAACTAAAGGAGGGGACATTTAGGTCAGACACAAGGGGGAAATTCGTTACCCAGAGGCAGTGAGGCCCTGGTACTGCCTTGGAGCTGGAGGTGCCCACAGCCATAGATGGGCTCCGGGCTGCCTGAGCCAGGGGGCAGCCAGCCCATGGCAGGGGGTGAGGCCGGGGGGGTTTTGGGGTCCCTTCCAACCCGAGCATGCTGTGATTTTGCTGTAAGAAGAAGGAGAGCAGAGGACACACTGTACCTGGTTCTCGTCCTGCACCTCCATGCTGTACTGGGGCCCTGGCTGTACCTCCGTGACTTTCTCCCCCAGGAGGAAGCCCAGGCGAGTCATGAGTGTATTTGCTGCCTCATCTACGGATGGAGGGGGTCCCAGCTCCTGCTCAGCGTCACCTGAGGAGGGAGAGAAACGAACAGGTTTAGGTAAATTGCTGACCGTGGCTCTCGCTCCGTGTATTTACCAACAGAACACAGCTAACTTTCCATGCTGTGACTCCTGTATCCAGGATTTCAGGTCACACACAGCATTCAAAACTCTGTGTTCATGTTATTTGATGGTCATTACTTTTCGGTTACTCATTCCTCCAGCCGTGAGCACATGTTTACTCTTCCTCTGGCTGTTATTTCCGCTCTCCTTACTTGTTATATTCTCAGCACCTCAGGTGGAAGCAACACATTCACCTCCTTTTCCCTGCCCCATCAACAGGAAACCCAACTGGGAAGCCAGATTTCCCGGACGCGGTGAATTGAAGCCTACACGTGCCAACTTCTGCCACTCCCAAAGCACTACATGAGATGCTCTGCAGCAAACCTGCATTTCTCAGGGGTTAACAGCAAAGAAGAGGACAGAAAAATCATGAGCATCGCTCGTTGACATCTGCTGCTTCTGACATGCTCAGGACTTGCGTCGAAGTGCTGCTCTGGAGAGGTTTCCTCGTGCATTGCACGGGCTGTGACACAGAGAGCACCTCCCAGCACGCTTAAGAATTACATCAGAAAGCAAAATTCCAGATGATTGTTTCCTCAAGTTTTCCAGCCAAAAATTTAGGATGTTTATCGACTTGCAGCATCCCGGTGGCGAGCCAGGCTCTGGAAGGCACGTTCCTCCCTGCTCACCCCAGCGGCTGCAGTACGGTCGAAGCCTGAAGGTCAACCTCTTTCCACATCACACCGATGCAACGCTGCGCTTGGCGCAGTTGCAGGATACTAATTAGGATTTGCAATTAACCCTACAGTTAATTATTCATCTGATCATGTACAGTCTGGAAAAGAGCCCATCTCCCTTCCCGTGTCCTGGCTCGGGGCTGCTGCAGCTCTCAGCCTGGAGCTTTGAACAGAGCTCTCTGATAACCGTAACCGAACACCACCAACCATGGGACGTGAGATACGTACAAGCCCCTGGTAAATGCAAGCCAGCTGCTCCCTGAAACTCCCATCCAGCTCCCAGTGCACATCTCCTGGAAGCTCCCAGCAACCTGCTGCTGCTTCACCCACACTGCTGCCCTCAGGAGCCCCAGGGCACCTCCATGCAACAGAGTCAGCGCTCACAAGCACTGCTGGCCCTGGGAGCACTCCTTACACGGCGGCTTCACCACGGGGAAAGTGGATTACGGAGCGTGAGAACAGAAGCTGTCTTCTAAGTCACTGGATCCCTATTGTACTGCTTTAAACCTCCCCGACGTGAATAGGACGGATTTAAGACAGAGACAAATTTAGATGGATGGCCCAATTTTCCTGAGCCGCTGACCACCCACATTCAGGCTGTGGGCATTTACCATCTCAGGGAGTCAAATTCAGAACAGATACGTTTACGTCAAATGAGAAGTACGCGGACTTTGATTTCCAAGGTTATTTCTCCTTTTATAAAAGTAGACTTCTGGAATTTATCCTAGATCTCTGTACCGGCCTAAAATTAGCAAACAGCCGACTGTGCAGTCTGCCACGCACGACGTCTGCAGCGATGCATGGGGAGAAGCACTCAGTATGGGTTCCTGCAGCTGAGCCATGGCTCAGCCCTGTGGGGCTGGGTGTGACCCTACCCACACCAACCCTAAAAGAGCTCCCAGGGGCACAAAACTGTCGTTGGTCCCTAAAATGAAGTTCTGAGCTTAGCCTGGGTTATAGAGTCATGAAGGTTGGAAAAGACCTTTGAGAACAACTGAGATCCCCAGGTCCAACCCCACCCCACCCCACCGTGCCCACGTCCCTCAGTGCCACATCCCCATGGTTCTGAACACCCATGGGGACGGGGACACCTCCTACCTCCCTGGGCAGCCTGTGCCAATGCATCGCCACTCTTTGGAAAAGAAACTGTTCCTGACACCCAACCTGACCCTCCTTGGAGCAGCTGAAGGTCACTGCCTCCCATCCTATTGCTGTTATTGGGAGCAGGGACCAACCCCACCGCACTACAACCTCCTTTGGGGAGTGGTAAGGTCTCCCCTGAGCCTCCCCTTCTCCACACTGAACAATCCCAGTTTCCCCAGCAGCTCCCCATGAGAACCGTGCTGCAGCCCCTGCCCAGCTCCGTTCCCCTCATGGCACAGGATGGTGCAGCAGCACGGACAGGTGAGAGCTGCCCGGTGGGACTGCAGCCCTAATCCCCTGCTCACAGCACAGGGCACGAACACAGAGAGCATCCGAGGGCATCCTGGGCAGCATCAAACCATCCACTGTTTTATTACAACAGCAACTGCAAAGTGCAGAGAGCTCCGAGCTTAAGCAAAACGCCACTGGGCTGGACCTCCCTGCCTTCAGGTTCTCAGCCTTAACTGAGTGACAAAGAGAGATAGCAGCTCCCGGAGCTCTGTGAGCAGCTGCTGGCAGTGAGACCCAGCGCTTCCAGTGAGGTGGGCATCGTCACTCCAGCACCATGCACAATGCAGTCAATGCTGCGGCCCTATTTTATGCACACTTCAGCACAACGGGTTCTGGGGGCACACAAGTGGCAGCAAGAATCAGCCCCAGGTGCTTTCAGGCTGCCTGACCCTGTGCTGCCGTACAGAGCGGCGGCTCAAACAAAGCCCAGCACTGCAGCCAAGCCCCGGTGCCAACAAACAGCAGCGATCGCTCCGCAGCGCCCAGCAGAGCAGTGCACGGCCTGGAGCTGCCGTGCTGCGCTGCACCCAGCCCCACGCTGCGGGGGGGAACACCGAGGGGGTTCTGAAAGCTGTCCTGGATGCTCAGTGCCAGCAATGCTGAACTCCCTGCTTTGGAATTTGGCACCTGGAATTTGCTGCGGTTTCACTCCCGAAGCAGCGCTCCCAACTTGGAGCAGCGCTTCAGGTGCTGAAGGGAAACCTGGCAGAGATTTACCAATACGTGCCGCCTGCCCAAGGGCTTCAAGCACAAAAACACCGTGTTATCTCTAATAACACAACTAGCAATCCGTTACGGGGAAGAAAAACGTATGCACGCTGCCTCGCTCGGTGCTGCCCAAACAAATGAACTCGAAAATAAGACACTCGGATTCTTTCCGAGTGACTTTTTCATAAATAAGAGGTGTCTTCAAAGCAGAAAGCAGAGGAGCACCATCCAAAAGGATGCATGCAAGAGGTAATCCCATTTCTGGAGGACAGCTTGCTTCTTCCAACCCTTCACCTTCAGGAGAGACAGGAGCTGCTGCATTACACATGGGAAACAAATAACAACCTCACTGATGTGAGGCAGTTTGTGCAGAGACTGAGAACGTTAAACCTGAGCACGCCAACCAAATGTATGCCTCCCATTCTCCTTCCTTTCCAAGAACTGAACCCATTTCAGCTATGCTCGATCACTCCTGCAGTTCACCCCAGAATTACCTGATTTAGGGCTGTTGGGAGCAATTTTGCGGATCCCAGCAGCTTACCTACACACACCCTGGGTACTGCTGAAGGGTTCAACTCCAGTACCTCTGGACCAGCACCACACTGGTCTCCTCGTTACAAAAAAGCAAAAACCCACATATATGCCAAAATCAGAAGTTCTAGCTCAATTCCAGAGCAGGGAGCCAGGGCAGCCCACCACACGCAGCATCGTGCCTGGTGTCACCTGGGGGCCAGGTTCGAAGAAAAAGGCAGTTTTCTCAGAGTTTCGCAGTGCCCTAGAAGTAATTTGCAGCTCTTCCACTTCCTCCGTATGGCGCCTAGCTCAGGTCATCCCACTGGGTCAACATGGTTTTAGATGGAGTTGGGTTTGTAGGTACTGAGCCATGAGTTGGAGTTGGGTTTGTAGGTACTGAGCCACAAGTTGGGTTTGTAGGTACTGAGCCATGAGTTGGGTTTGCAGGTATTGAGCCATGAGTTGGGTTTGTAGGAACTGAGCCATGAGCTGGGTTTGTAGATATTGAGTCATGAGCTGGAGTTGGGTTTGTAGGTACTGAGCCATGAGTTGAGTTTGTAGGTACTGAGCCACGAGTTGGGTTTGTAGGTACTGAGCCACGAGTTGGGTTTGTAGGTACTGAGCCACGAGTTGGGTTTGTAGGTACTGNTAGGTACTGAGCCACGAGTTGGGTTTGTAGGTACTGAGCCACGAGTTGGGTTTGTAGGTACTGAGCCACGAGTTGGGTTTGTAGGTACTGAGCCATGAGTTGGGTTCGCAGGTACTGAGCCACAAGTTGGGTTTGTAGGTACTGAGCCAGGAGTTGCACTCAATGATCCTTGCGAGTCCCTTCCAACTCTAGACGTTCTCTGCTTCTATGAGTGACGTGACAGTGGCCCTATGCTGGGAACATGGCCAGGGATCACCAGCAAAGGGTTCCAGGCAAAAGCAGGGGCACTGGGGCTTGCTTCTCGTTAGAACGGTTTTGTTTTCTTTTCTCCAGGAGGAGTTCATAAATTTCATAACATTTCCTTGAAAAATCAAATCTATAATTTCCTAAGCTGTATTAGTTTTGCTCTTTTCAGTAAAGCATTCCAAATGTCTGGTTTTGCACATTATCGTTCTAAAACACTGTTTCTCTTCAACCCTTTCAATTCCTATAATGAAATCTGCCACATACCTCAGCTGCAATTGCTTAAAATGGAATGAGATTTCTTTATGATCTATTTTGCAATCCTGTGACTTGTTGGATAGCTACCATCGCCTAATCTTCCAGATCCATGACGTGGGGTGGCACCCCTGTGAGAAACCAACAATGTGCCTTCACTCCACTGAATATTTTTACCGTAATGGTTATACTCTCACTTCCAAAAACAGACTCTGAACGGAACTGAAATTACATCTGAAATCTATTCCAGTGAGCGCCGAACTACAGGAATCCGGTAACAGTTTGCTCGGTGGCACCCACCTTAGAATTTGCCTGAATATGAAACTGATCCATCCAAAAAAAAAAAAAAAATCAAAAATTCTTAGACGAGCATGGAGAGAATAGAGCAGTGGCATGCAAAGAGTGAGCCCCTGTACAGTGCTGGAATAAACGGTGCCGTACACGATCTTCAATTACATAACTGTAGGGTTTTATCCAAAGACGTCCCTCTCTACATGTGACCTGAATCCATCCCATTATTATGTACATCTGCTTTACATTATTCTGGATGTACTCGAGCTATATTTGGAAAATGCCCTTGACCATTTCTGCATATTCCCCTCTTCTCGGAATTAACGGGACGGCTTTTTCTTTACTCTTGCTCACATCAAAACGAGAAGACTTATCCAAGGAGGAATGAAGGCTACATCAGATGCACTGCTCTGTTCTAAGCCCTATAAAACCACATTGCTCCTAAGCTGTGAGCTCGAGCTGCCAAAAACACTGAGTGTGAACACTGCAGAGCTCCAGCTCAGGGTCACCCCACAGCTCTGGGGTCAGCAGCATGCTGCTTTACGCTTCTCTAACAAACCGCTCTTCTCCTTCCCTGCAAGACCAGTTCCAAACCCCTCCTGAGTTGCACAGACAGTGGCTCCATGAAGAAATTCAAGAGAAATTCTCCTCTGCGGCACAAACCAAAGCTGCTTCCCAGCAGTCCTTCCGCTGCCTCTGCCTTGGACTGCCACAAGGAAGTTACTCATTAGTGAGGAACCAGACTGAGCCACAGACAGGCAGCAAAAGCAATGTCAACGCTACCAGAAAATCTAATCCCATGTTTGTCGTGTTCTGGGTTTGAAAAAACCCACTGCACTCATATTTGGGGGTGGATTTCCTTGGATTTCACCTCCTGTTTACATGACAAAGAGAAGAGAATGGGTGAAAGATGAGGACACTCAATGCACCTATCACTGAACTCAAGTTAAAAAAGGCCCCAGTTGTCACAAACATGATCCGCATCATTTTGGAGCATTCATGCGCTGCCGCGCCGTCACTGCGGGTCTGCTCCCTCCCCGAGCACCAACTGATGGAAGGCCTTTTAATTAATGGCTGTGCGAGACATTAATTCAGGTATCAACAAACCCCACATGCCGAGATTCCTCTTGTTTGCACCGCTAGAAGGGAGAGGACGGGGTATTCTTTTGTTGCGGTGCAACTGCAAACACAGCGGTTCCCCTGAGAGCCAGCAAAGGACCAAGGGGCATCAACTCCGTGGTGACTTCAGCACCATCCACAAGTGCAGCACAGGGTTTTCCACAATTTTTGGTACTACTTTCCAATAGAACAGCGTCCATTGCTGCTGCTAATTAACGACCAGAGAGGGAAGACCTCGCTGCCCGTTCTGATGAGAGCCAATTCGTCCTTGTAGCTTTTCTGAAGGGTGAACCACAACAATAAGAGCTCACACAAGACAAGTCCAACTGATGACACCATCCTCATAGCACGTTTAGGTTGTGCAGCACACAGCACGTGATGTTACCCATGCAATTTGGTGAGGTTAGCAGACAGGCAGCAGGATGACAGCCACGCAGGTAACCCCACGTCTCGCATCGCCTTGGGTTGGGAAACGGAGAAGAGAATCCAGCAGTAAGCCTGAAAAACCTGCTGCAATTTCAGGCCAAAAGCAGCAATTTTGGAGCGTGCAGCAAGCTGCAGACCTCTGGAAGATAACGTCGGTATCGTGGATGCTGCCCAGCAAGGCTGTAAGCAATCCGCCCTTCCCAAGCAGCAGCTGGCCAACGCTGTCACGTTTGGATTCCAAGCCATTATTTTTCAGATGGTCAGGAGTCACACAGTCGGTGACATCGATGTCTGACAGTCTGCCTGGCGAAGCAGACCCCCCACCCGCAGGCGGCAGAGCGGCGTCAGGAGCAAAGCCATCTCCTCTCCCCAGCGCAAGCATGCAGCCGTGCTGACCAAGAGAAAGGAACAGATAGGATGGGCAGAATACCGAGGATCGAAACAAATTACAGCAAGGGGAACAACATTCCCACTGGGAAAGAATAAAGAAGCCCTTGTTCTGCAGTCCTGAAGAGTGATAGGAAGTCAAGGCAACTGGTAAGGGAGCAGCAGTGCGGCTTTCAGGGCACCGCATATTTTCACTTATGAGAAGCTCTCCATAGCATCCCTAGAGTTCAAGTGCCTTTTGGTTAAAGGGAAAAAAAAAGCATCCCTTGGATTGATTCGACCATTAGGACATGGGAACCAAGCTTGTAAAAGAATGGAGTAGTTCTCCAGAAACGCACTTATCTTTGGAGCTGGTAAAACCAACATTCACCTCTTGCATCCATAGAAACTTGCAACAAAACTAATATTGCCCCAAAACTCACAGCCGAAACCACAACAAAGGTAGAATTATTGAGCGCTTCCTCTGGATGGTAGAGAATTTGAGAATAAATAAATCTTTGAGCAACCTGGTCTGGTGGGAGGTGTCCCTGCCTATAGCTGGAAGGTGGAATGAGATGATCTTAAAGGTCCCTTCCAACCCAAACCATTCTATGACTCTACGAAATACCCAAGTCAGAAGGAAAAAGGGATAACTAACCAGCAAGGTCAGCACCAAGAGCCCTGCCCACCATCGCTGCCCCTTCCCTTTGCTCCTTTAGCATCCCTATATTCCCACTTGTGACGAGCACAAACTCCAAAGGTGAAGGCCTTACCCACATTAATTAACCACAGCCCCAAGAACTCCTAAGGACATCAGGAGCCCCAGGGGCTGGGATGAAGGATGAGCTTCGTGCCGAGACACCGACGGATTGCAGGCAGGAGCCCTGGGGACAGCTGGGACCACACTGCCACCGACGGGTCCTGGCTGCCGCAGCGCTGGGACCGTCAGACACTGCCCTGCAGCGAGCACCAGGCACGTGCTGCAGCGCCTTTAATTCACTTTGACAGATGCTGAGTGGAAACAGAATCACCTAAATCCAATCTGACGCGCTGTACCTTCCCCAGACTGGAAGCGTCGAACTGTCTTTTTTTGCCTAAGAAAGGAAAATCTGGGGATTGAGGTTTTGTTTGGGACGGATCTGACAGAAGTGCGGGTGCAGAGCTTCGCCGTGGCAGGGGCACACTCAGCAGCCAGCCAGCAGCACCATGACACAGCAGAGCTTTCAGACGGTGCCTCTGATGACCAAGGATGGTAAATGGTCCGAATGAAATGAGGCAGGGGACAAGCACGGAGGCAGAGATTTGTTGCCAGTTCCCTAAAAACCTAAAAATGTGCCATTCCATTACTTCAAAGGCCATTGTGTTTTTGCAGCCACGCTGCCCTAGCTGGGGTATTCGGGAGCACCAGTGCAGGCTGCCCTTTATAAGTTAATACACCAGAAGAGGAAACTTCTCTGCAGACAATCTCATTCTGTGGGAAGCGTGACCTTGTCTTTGCCCATCAGCAAGGCCACGGCTGAGCACACAGCGCAGAGAAGGCCCTCGGTGCTGCCTGCATGCAGGGAAGCGTGGTACAGAGAGCATCACAAGGGCTCAGATGTGATAATGAGGGCTTTGCACTGACCCTGGTGGGCTCATTGCTGATGGTTTCAGAACCGACAGCAGCAGCGTGCCACAAGCACCTTCCAGCTCCTGTCCTGGAAGCCTCACGCTGCTCTGACACTGTATTTCTGGACCACCTGAAGTCTTTCTGTTTGCCCTCCAGAGAGAGGAAACCAAACCCAAGGTTATGAAGGGAAGCCGGCGCTTTGTAGATCACATCGGGAAGCCTTGAGAACACCACGTCATCTCAGCTCGTTTAACAGCCAAAACACGTGGCAGCAGTGCCTGGAACCCCCGCTATTTCCAGCTCCACCTTGGGGCACTTTGACATGATGGCTCCAGCCCAAAGCCACCAAAGAAGCCCAGCAGCACCCAACGCTGAGCAGTCTGCAGCTGGTCCTGAACTGATGCTCCTCTGGGATGCTGGAGGGACGTGGTGGGCACGGGCTGATGGTTGGACTTGATGATCCTAAAGGTCTTCTCCAACCGCCATGGTTCTGTGACCTCTACGCATGCTCCCATGGCAGAACCCCAGCCTGGGTTACTTTGAGGCTCTTCCCACCTTGAAGCACGACAGAGAACAGCGCTGTCCTCCCACAAGGAGCCCGAGAGACATCGATGGCTCCCATAGCAACCAGGCAGGGAATGGCCATGACTGCTGCAATTAGGGCTGATTGCAATGATTTCCCATTCCCTCCAGGTCAGTGGGCTGGAGAACGCCGGGCCAGCCGCAGGACTCCCCAGTAACAGCATTTGTCAGGCCACGGTCTGTCTGATCATTCCCAGCCTTCCTCCCAGCCTGTTGCTGTTTGGTGTGACAGGGGTTGGACGCGGATCCTGCCGGCTGACATTCTGTTTGGAGCTTTTTATTTCACTTTTTACCTCTGCTTTCACCATGAAACCTCCAAGCGCAGCTCTGCTTCACCCACCCCCCACGGAAGGGCTCTGTGAGAGACCCAAAAAGTCTGAAAGAAGCTCGTGCAAAGTGAAAAAAAGAACACATTCTCGCACGATGAAAAGAAAGAAGCAGAAGAAAGCAGATGTCAGCCTCAGAGATTCTGTGATCCGAAGAGAGACGGGAGCGATGGCACGAACAGGAACAGCACAGCAGTGGGAAGCCTCCAGGTCACCCCTTGCTGTCCGTGGGCACCCCACTTCATGGGATGGAAGCAGACCCCCAAGCAAGCAGACACCCACCGACCGCTTCTTCTGCAGAAGGATTCAATCCCATTAAAAGATAACGCCGGAACGCGCTTTCCCTTTGAAGCCCAATGACAAGGCAATAAATCACACCAAGTGCAACCGCCACCGTGGATCTAAGAGGAAAGGCAATTCCCTGAGAGCACCATCTCTCTGTCTCAGAGCACTTCCAATGTGCTTCCAGTACTCACTTGAACAAGGGAAGGAGGATGGAGAGCGGCAGCACCAAACCAGCAAGCAAAGAACAGCTCCTCCACCACCTGGACGTGCAGGAGGGCAGGGTTACCCCTCCGCCTAAGGGCTGTGCAGCCACAGGGACGTGTACAGAAATATCACTGAGAAACGTGTTCCTTGAAGCCACAGAACTTTTCCCCCCATCACCCGAAATGAAACCACCGAGGGACGTGGGGCAACTGCTGCTTTCACTTGAACCGGTGAAATCCATCCTACAGAACTCAGCCGCCCTCCTGGGCACAACCAGCAGCACAGAGCTTAACAATTCATGGAACAGCCCTCAATCTCAGCTATGCCCTTCCCATACGACATCGCCGGCCGCCCGGCCCTTCCTGCTCCTTCCTCAATGCCACTGACTCCCACTGCAGCACAGCAAAGGAAACCTTCCCTTGGGCACCTCCAACCTTTTTTATTGTTCTTCCTTCGACTTTGAGCACTGCTCCTCCCAGTTCTGTTCCTGGAGATGCTCAGGTTGACACTGAGAACACCCCCTGCAGGAGGCACGCACCGCAGAGCTTGCCAAAGCAAGACCAGCTGTGAGGAAAGGAGCTGGAGCTCCTTGGAGAAGCGATGCTGGCTTTGCCACAGTCCCAAATGGGAGTGAGCTGCCCTTCCTCCCTGCTCCCACTGCAGCTGGACATCACCTACCCACAGAGGCCGTTGTCCAGATCTTTGTTCTTTCCCATCTCCTCACACAAGGTTGGTGGGCATGGCGGTGATGGCTCGATGGTTGGACTTGGTGATCCTAACGGTCTTCACAGAATCACAGAATGGCTTGGGTTGGAAGGGACCCCAAGAATCACCAAGTTCCAACCCCTCTGCCACAGGCAGGGCCGCCAACCTCCAGATCTGGGACTGGACCAGGTTGCCCAGGGCCCCATCCAAACTGGTCTTGGGCCTTCCCAACCGTAACAACTCTATGAGTCTATGACTGCAGGAGGAACCCTGTGCATCACAAACCTTTTCTCCAGGAACAGCTCCAGAAATCCTTCCCCAGAGGATTCCTGTCACCGTTCTCCCAGGGCTGCCAGGAACGTTCCCCCTCAGTGTCAGCCATGCCACCAAATGAGCGCTGCCCAGCAGCACACCCTATGGCAACTCGCTCTCTTCCTCTCCGTTTTTCCTTCATGACGCTTCATGTTTCTTCACTGACACCTCAAGGCGTGAGGAAATCCCACAGCCCCTTTAAGATTGCTCCACTGGCAGCCAGGGAAGGAGATCAAAAGGCACAAAACCCCAAATAATAATAGGAAACGGCACCATCAGCACCCAGGGCTGTGTGCTTGAGGAGGATGCCCACCCTCAAACCACGGCACACGGAGCTGGGGCAGAAGGACGAGGCACACGTCTGGGAGAGGTACCACGAGTGGGGAATGTGGGATTTCTGCTTTTAAGCCAAATTTACAACTCTAATTCTCCGTGGGTGCAACCATAACAAGTTGTAATTACTTACAATTATAAACATGGGAGTAGAAGCTATTCAGCTGGAAGAAGAAAGGGCTGCGACGGCGAAATTTTAAGCAATTCATGATCCTTGACAAAGGAAGAGCACTTTTCACAGCAGCTCTGGCCTGGAGGAGGCACTTCCAAGTACAGACAATGCTTTTTTATCTAAGAACCCCCTCTCAAACAAAGCACACTGAAGAAAGCCTGCACCCCAAGCACCACTCATTCAGTTCCCCAGCCACAGACAACCCCATAGGCTCTCACCATTCACACTATTTTCTGGATGTAGACTCAATGAGATCGCACAACTGCACCTCAATTTGTGCCACGATAGCTCTGAAACGAGTTCTCATTCCAGCCTCTCCAAAAGCCAGCATTAAAAACGAAATTTCAAGCTTCCTGGGTCACCTTCACCTCCTATAACCAACACTCCTGATCTCCTACACCACCCCAGGGGGGAGCAGCCATGCAGCCCACCTGCAGCAAGCAGCAATGAGAAACGAGCACTGGAGCTGCTGGCTCTGTGCAGCGGGGCTGTGCAGCTCCCATCCACCAGCCCTAAAACGGAGCCACGCTACAGGCTCTGTTGGAGCTGCTCTCCCTCTCTGAATGCAGCAGAGCCTTTGCATGCAGCTTACCAGGGCAGTATGCATCCACGTCCAGTTTCTGCGCTGAAGAGAGCGTTGGCGAGCCGAGCTCGGACTCGGGGATGCGAGGGCTCTCAACAAACTTTGCTTTCCTCAGAGGGGCTAAGGAGAAGGAGGGGGAGAGAGAAAGAGGGCTCATGAGTAAGGGAAACAGCAAGCAACAGATGGAAGCACTTAATGACACTGTCAGACTCAGATCAGGTTACCCCCCCCCACCTCCTTTTATTTTTTTTTTCTTTTTTGCTGAAAAAAAAAGCATTATCTACATTCTTTACAAAGGGGATGGCTCTGGTTCAAACTTCCAGGCTGCAGCCTTCAGAGGGGCAGAGCCTCCTGACACTCCTGAGCACTTCCCTTTTTCCTTCCCACCTTAACCCACGTTTTATAAGAGCAAACAGCTCTGTGCTCAGCCACTGTAAAGGGCTGAGATGGCAGAGAGGGACACAGAGCCCGCTGGGGTTTAAGGTATTTAACTCCAAAATGCTGGAACAAATACACAAATTCCATATTCAGTGACCGCTTCCCCTGCAGAGCAATGAAAATAAACCCATTCTGAAGCACTGCGAATTGTCTGATCCTCCCAGGTGCTGCACTCCCTGTGGGTGATCGGACGGAAACCAATGCTGCCCAGAAGGAGAAGACCTGAGCCCTTCACTTTTATCCTTGCAAATCCAGAAATGATTCAAAAGAATGAAAGGAAGAGCCGGGAAAAGGAGAAGTGCCCCGGAGCAAAGCAGCACCGGCACCGCACCAAGCGGCGTTTCCTGCAGGATTGAACTGAGCTCCGAAATCCAATCACAAAGTGCTGTGCCCCTTTTTGCTGGTCGTGCAGTCGTGATTTATAAAATACCTTTAATCACCAAGTTTTTCAATGGTTTTTTCTGCCAGACCGGAGGAACAGAACTGGGGAGTAAGCTGTGTGCAGGTGACGGTGTTGCATTTCCCAGCTGCGCTCACTGCCCATTGAAGTGAAAGGCCAACTTGAAAAGCTGCTCACCCAACTCCTGCCCACGCTGCTCAGCGTGACAGCCCTCCCGTGCACCACTCACATTCAGAGTCCTCCTGCCCTGAACACCAAATCTGGGGCTGAACCTCGGGATGTAAAAGCAGAACGGCCCGGTGCCAGACGCCGGCGCAATGCAAACGTGTCGGTATCAGGGGGATTGCTGCCAGGGCAATGAAGTTGCTGGGAACCATAATTCTGCTCAGAGCCACGTGCTAATGTTTCACGTGAAGCTGCAGTTCTACCAGTGAGGTTTGGTACAGCCCCACTAGCAGTCAGCTTTATAACTGGAATAGCACATCCTTATTTCATTGCTCCGGGCTCGTGCCAGAGCCACAGACCTCTGCTGTGACACCCAAGCAATGCTCCAAGGAGAAGCAGCGCTTCCCGTGGTCTGAGATGTTAATGCCCATGACTGGGATGGCACCCGAGGTTCTGAACTAACCCGGAGAGGAAGGAGAAATTAAGAGATAAAAGCACAGAAAGGGCGATGGCTGCGGAGAGCCAGGCCCGAGGGTCCTGCTCACCAATGAAGAACTCGATATCAGCATTCGGTCGCACACGGAACATGAGAGAATGTATGGTTTTGTTCCCCAAAAATGGCTGCAGAAGCCTGGAGATATACGGTAAGGGTAGATGAGATACGCTGTGCCAACACGGCTCAAACCCAACTGCTCATTGGACAAGGCTCACATCAACGCCGTCTTCTCTGGGAAGAGGCACCGAGCGATCACAGAATCACAGAGCTGCAGGGATCAGAAGGGACCTCCAGGGATCAAGGCCAAGCCCCGACTGCTTCTTTCATTTTGGATATTTGTGGCCTTCAGGAAGGCAGAGCACCCCTCGCTCCTACGTAACCCCACTGCTCTGCCCACACGCAGAACAGTCCCTCGTCCAAAGGAAGATCAGCCAGCAGGTTTGCATGCAGGCATTAGTTGTCTGCTGGAATAAATAAGACGGGAACGCCGTAAACTTGGAAACCTGTTTCGCCATTTTTCAGCCAAATGCTGAAGGAGAATATTCACCTTTCTCATAAAAGCGGTTTTTTGGGCACAAGAGCTGGCTGACGTCCTGAGCACCCCCCAGGAGCACAGAGAAACCAAAATCAGGCCAGCTGCACCACCCCGAACGAAACACGGAGAAGTGACCTGCAGTATTCCACAGCTCCAGCCATGAGGGCTGGGATTTCAGAGTCACAGAACTGCAGGGCTTGCATGGGACCTGCAGAGCTCACCGAGCCCAGCCCCCTGCCCAGGCAGCTCCCTGCAGCAGGTCACACAGGTCAGTGTGCAGATGGGGCTGGAGCATCTCCAGAGAAGGAGATCCTAACCCTAACCACCCCCCCCCTGCCCCAGGCAGCCCGTCCCACTGCTCCGTCACCCTCACCATGAGGAATTTCTTCCACATATTGGTGCGGAACTTCCTATGCTCCAGTTTCTGGCCATTTCCCCTTGCCCTGTCCCCACAGACCACTGAAAAAAGGTTGGCTGTGTCCCTTTGTCTCCCACACTTCAGGTATTTATAAACATGGAGCACATCCCCTCTCAGTCTTCTTTTCCCCAGGCTGAACAGCCCCAGGTCGCTCAGCCCTTCCTCATGGGGAGATGCTCCAGGCCCTGCACCATCTCTGTGCCCTCTGCTGGGCTCTCTCCAGGAGATCCCCATCTGTTTTGGACCCGGGAGCCCAGAACTGGATGCAGTGATCCAGGTGAGGCCTGACCAGGGCAGAGCACAGGGGGAGGATCACCTCCCTTGCCCTGCAGGCCACGCTCCCTTTAAGGCACCATTAAAATCCCATTGGCTCTCTTGGCCACCAGGGCACACTGCTGGCTCATGGCCGACCTGTCGCCCACCAGGACCCCCAGGTCCTTCTCTGCAGAACTCCTCTCCAACAGCTCAGCCCCCAACCTGTACTGATACGTGCCCTTATTCCTTCCTAGGTGCAAGACTCTACACTTGCTTCTGTTAAACCTCATCTGGCGTGTCAGCCACTCCTCCCAGCTCTGTACCATCAGTGCACTTGCTCAGGGTGGACACCATCCCCTCGTCAAGGTCATTGATGAAGCTACTGAACAAGACCAGACCCAGCACCGTGCCCTGGGAGCACCGCTGCTCTCCACGCAGACTCTGCACCGCTGACCACTGCCCTCTGAGCTCATCCAGCTCTCAGCCCACCTCGCCGTCCTCTCATCTCTCCCAACTCAGCTGTGTTATCAGGATGCCACAGGAGGCAGCACCAAAAGCCTTGCTGAACTCAAGGCAGACAACTTCCAACTGACACTGCACGTGCACTCTGCAGGACAACCCCATTCCCAAGGACCCAATGACACGCCTAACACTGCATTGTACCTGAACAGCCTCGCTGCTGCTGATGCAGAACCTCCATGAGAAGTTTCTCAAAGCAAACACTGCACGTTTGGGGCTACTCCCTGCAGCTCTTGGAGCAGTTCACCCCCAGAGCAAAACTCCAAGCCCTCCCCCCAGTGCAAAGTGCTCGACCTTGAGAGGAGTTTTTCCTCTTTGTGGGAAGTGATGGTTGTTCTAGGACAGGAACTCACCGCATAATGCAAAACCATCACGAGGGTGAGCACTCAGAAGCTTAATGAGCTGCCTTATCTATGAACTCTGGGCAGCAGGCAGGCTGCCTTCCACCGGGGGCAAAGATTTCCTGCTTCCTCCCCCTCTCACAGCAATTCTCCTCAATACTCACAAGGCCACCAAGCGTAACACCACCACCACCAACCAAAGCCCAGTCTCCAAAACAGCAAGGTGTGAACTGAACAGCGTGCACAGGCGAAGATGGACTCAGGACACAAGCAGAGATCTGTAACGAAGCTACCAAACAAAAATGGAACAAAAGCAGCAGGCCCATGCTCCTCCCAAATAATCGTTTTATCTCCATTAGCATTGTGCTCTGCTTCAGCTTGCTGAGCGTCCTACTTCTCCTGCATCCTCCCCCATTGTCATGTAATTTATAGATGAGTTAGCATTCTAATTAAAAAAAAAAAATGTTTTCTTTATACGAAGAGGCGCTGATAAAAGGAAATTACCGTGCATCACCAAAAGGCTTCATTTACTAAGCTCAGTTTTGCTCTGAAAGGAACGATTCGCTAATAACAAAACGAGCTATGAGCACTGCATGACCTGGTGGAACAACGCGCGGCGGGCACGGGTTGCTGTGGATTTGCACTAATTAACTCCGCGCTCTGATTACGGCTTGCACACCTCCGTGCATACAGCCCATAGCAGCACACTGCTTCCAGCACAGGTGAGGGAAGGTGATGATGGAGCACCATGAGCGATGGAAAGCAGGGAGCTGCAACCAACACAGATGAAGAGGAGCTGAATTTTGCACTTGGCCACGGAAGCGCTGTATTATCCCATACTTTACGTACAGTGAGAAAGCAATCCCCCCAAACGCACGCGCTCGCTCCAAAAAAAACAACCACCTGCCCAAAGGAGGCTGCGATGAGCAGAGGCAGAGCAGCGCTCTGAAGAGCAAACTTCCACGAGGTGAATTGCTGGAGCCAAAGCAGCTGCTGAGCACAGACCTTCCCTGTCCGTAGTGAACAAGGAGCAGGGCTGACCACGGGCTGGGAGCTGCCCCGTGGCTGTCAGTGCTGCAGTGCTAGTGACCGCGGGGCTCCCGGAGCACCGGGCAGCACGGCCCGACTGCTCCCAGCGAGGGCTCCTCTGCTCCCAGATGGCTCCTGGTTTTGCCGAGGGACGAGTCACAGGAAGGGGAAATCAGACAGCACGTGGTTCTGTTTGCTGCGGCATCAATGGAGCAGCTATCGGGAACCAGCCCAGCAGAGGGGGCTGGGCTGGGAGGGACCTGAAAGATCATCCAGGTTTTAAAAAATTTAACTTAAAATAATGAAATTACAGGCTAACATCCTTCTGTTTTATGGAGAGGGAGAGGAAAGAAAGGGGAAGGAGGAAGGGGAAGGAAGGAAGGGGAGGAAGGAAGGGGAGGAAGGAAGGG
>NC_034434.1:1536443-1544805 GCF_002078875.1 Numida meleagris | reverse complement strand
AGGAAGGGGAGGAAGGAAGGGGAGGAAGGAAGGGGAGGAAGGAAGGGGAGGAAGGAAGGGGAGGAAGGAAGGGGAGGAAGGAAGGGGAGGAAGGACCCTTCCTTCCCCGTTGATAAATTTATTTCCAACGTGGACTACCAAAAAAAAGTCTTTATCTCCACAGGGGAAACAGAGTTGAGGAGCAGCATCTCATGCACCTACATTGCAGGCGGAGGGGAGGGTGCTTTCATCTTCCCATCCAAACCTGGCTGATATGGGTTCTGATGGCTCAGAGCTGTGTCGCAGCAGAACTTCTCCACGTCATTTCCCATCTAAAATTCTCCTTCTCAGAACCTTCTGAATCAGCTCTCTGAGTACAGATTCCATGCGTGCTCCTCGCGGCACTCAGAGGGAGGAGGAAAGATGAGGAAGAAGCCAGCGCCGCTCGCTTCAGCTTCCCAAACAGAGGCCTGCAGGCATCCCCATACATTCGGTGCCTCTTCACGTCTCGGACTCTGGTTAACCAACAAAATGAGGGGACGAAGACCTGGGACTCCGGGATGCGATCACGCCGTCAGCATTTTCAGCCCACGTAAGTTCTGCTCAAAAACCCACGGAATCCTCTGAATGGCAGGGACGGGAGCGCCGCCGCAGAAACGTTCCTCACCTCCCCCCCTCCCCTTTCCCAGCAGTTTTGCTTCATTAAAAGTTAAATTTAAAACAGATGAGAGGAGAGCGCGGCACGAGACGTGTGCTGGAGCGCGGTGCTGCCATTCAGCCCCTGGCAGCCCCAGGCATCCTTCAGCAGCTCGGGGGCCAAAAATGAGCACAGCGACACAAGGTGACCTGGATACGCAGCAAAGGGAGTTTGTTCCAAGGGAAGAAGTGAAGCTGCTCGGTCCCTGTGACCAAATTAAGGGTAACCCCATTAAAGCGCTGTTTGGAAAAAGGCAGCGTGCCCGTTAGCCCAAGCTAAAGGCCGAAGCGTGGAAGCACGGCGTTCTGATTTCCAGATCAGTTTCCATGAGAGAAATCAGGAGCAAAACGGAACAGGAACCCAAAGGAAGGCAACTTCCTCTTTGTAGGAAGCCGTGTAGGACAGAGCTCAGGAGGGAACAAAGAAAGGAAAAAACGATTCCCAGCTTTCCTTGGAACATCCGAGTGTTTCCTCCGAACGCGTTCCCCTCCTCCTGGGAGCACCATGTGTCACTGCAGTGCTCCAGCAAGAGACTCCTGCTTTGGTGTTTGGGTTTTGCATCATACACGTTGACCGGGTCGGGGTGCAGGATGCGACCTGAGCACTTCATGCAGCTTCATTCACCTCAGGGCACTGCAGAAAAGCAAGACCAAACACTTCCCCAGTGATTCCTCCCAGAGAAACGAGCACGTGCAGCACGACCGCTTCTGAAGTCAGGGCCATCTGCACGGAGTATGTGTTCCTCTGGTTTTTTGCACGGCTCTTCTTTCCATTTGCATTTACACCAAGCTCTGTGTCAGCTTGACCTGGCAAGTCAGTGTGATGCTGCATCACAGAATCATAGAACGGCCTGGGTTGAAAAGGACCTCAAAGATCATCCAGTTTCAACCCCCCTGCTGAGTGCAGGGTTGCCAACCACCAGACCAGGCTGCCCAGAGCCACGTCCAGCCTGGCCTTGAATGCCTCCAGGGACGGGGCATCCACAACCTCCTTGGGCAACCTGTTCCAGTGCGTCACCACTCTCGGAGCGAAAAACTTCATTCTAATATCCAACCTAAATCTCCCCTGTCTCAGTTTAAAACCTTGTCCTATCGCTATCCACACTCGTCAACAATCATTCCCCCTCCTGTTTGTATGCTCCCTTCAAGTATTGGAAGGCCACAATGAGGTCTACCCAGAGCCTCCTCTTCTCCAAGCTAAACAAGCCCAGTTCCTTCAACCTTTCTTCCTAGGAGAGGTGCTCCAGCCTCTGCTCATCTTGGTGGCCTCCTCTGAGCTCGTTCCAAGAGCTCTGTGTCTTCCTCATATTGGGGGCCCCAGGCCTGGACACAGTGCTGCAGATGGGGCCTCACAAGAGCCGAGTAGAGGGGGACCACCACCTCCCTATCCCTGCTGGCCACTCCTCTTTTAATGCAGCCCAGAACATGGTTGGCCCTCCGGGCTGCCAGCACACACTGCTGGCTCATGTCCAGCTTCTCGTCCACCGGGACCCCCAAGTCCCTCTCCACAGGGCTGCTCTCCAGGAGTTCTCCCAGTTTGTATAAATACCTGGGATTGCCCTGGCCCAAGTGCAGCACCCTGCGTTTGGCCTTCTTGAACCTCATTAGGCTCTCGTGGGCCCACTTGTCCAGCCTGTCCAGGTCCCTCTGGATGGCTTCCCTTCCCTCCATGCATCGACTGCACTGCTCAGCTTGGTGTCATCTGCAAACTTGCTGAGGGTGCACTCGATGCCATTGTCTGTGTCATTGATAAAGACGTTGAAGAGCACCAGTACCAAGACCGAGCCTTGGGGGACACCACTCGTGACCGGCCCCAACCTTACATAGAACCAGTGATCACAACCCTTTGGCTGCCACCAGCCAAGCAGTTCTTAATCCATCAAACAGCCCATCCTTCAAATCCATACCTCTCCAATTTAGAGAGAACAACAACAAAAGGGAATTATCTGCTCCAGACAGAGATGCAAGAAAGCATGACTATTGATGTGTTATTAACATATTGTACGACAAGCTGGGGATGATTGAAGGTAGGCATCCAGTTATACAGCCAAACTGAAGTGCTTGCACAGATGTGGCAGGGCCAAGGCTGGGAGAAACGCTATGCCACACGTCAGTGAACCCCAATTCATTCCCACAGCACGTCCCTGCCATCACACGGGGCCACAGCAGCTGGGCAAGGCTGGGTGTCAGGACAGCTGAGCATCCCAAGGCCACAGAGCCCTGAGCTGAAGCACAAAGCTGCTCACCAAACAGGACTGCCCAGAGGACAGGCTGACAGCAATAACAACGAAGTGAAAATATGCAAACAGGTAAAGGGATTTAACTTCATGTATGAAGTCATTCAAATCTTGCTGTGCTAAAACGAACGCTGTTGTTTCAGCTGATAAAGGCAAGCCTGTAATTACAGCGGCACGCACACAAAGTTGTGCTGTTGATAGGAAACTATTTTGGATCCACATTTCTTTGCTGGCAGCAGCTATGCAGACTGTTCTATCTCTAAAACAAAGCTCCACACCTTGATATTTACCAACACGGAAAAGAGAGATAAACCCAATGCAGAAGCTCCCAAGGCTCTGAGCCAACACCAGAACTCCATGAAGTCGGCAGCTCCTGCTCTCCTGCTGCTCTCAGTGCACAGTGCAGCATCCTGGTGTCACCCACAGCAATGCCCCGTGCTCCTGCTGCTCACCACAGCACAGCACCCTGGTGTCACCCACAGCAATGCCCCGTGCCTCTGCTGCTCACCACCTGAAAACCATTGAGATGGGCGTCACAGGCTTCCCCAGCCTGCTGTACTACCACCACCAGGATCAGCACTGCCAGCACCGAGCTGTCAGAACACAGAAGGGCCCATCATAAATCACCTACAGGTGGGGATTTGGGGAAGGAAAAGGTTCCTTATTTCTTCTTGCAGCCAATTTGTCTTTGCACCTGCGATAACCACGCTGTATGCTAAGCATGCTCGATGTAATCATGAAAGCAGAACTTTAAATGTGGGCGTATAAATGCATCCCTGCCTATAGCAGAGGGGCTGGAATGAGATATCCTTAAAGGTCCCTTCCAACCCAAGCCATTCTATGATAAATAAATCGAATGTGCAATGTTTAGGTGGGTACTGCACAGTAGAGCTGGGTACCTGACCATCAGCAAGCACGTTTCAGCACAACAATGTATTTATACACGCAAAAATGCCTCCTCCTCAAATAGAAACTTCTAACAGATACGGTACAAGACAAAAGCAAGCCCATATGTTCTGCAAAGCAATTCCTTTACTAGGAGACAACGTGGAGTTATTCTCATCCCCTTATGCAACCTGCCTGCGTGTGACGTGGGTGGCTGGAATCTGTCTGCTCCGGAGCAGCCCCGGTGGGCACCGAGCTCCTGCGTGAAGAAAAGCTTTGAGGAATGCTCTAATCCCTCCCAAAATTCCCCATCCCACCTCCACGCCTCTGCCTGTACAACCCGGCCGAGTCAGGAACACGATTCTGGAGCTCAGAAGGGGCGGATGGAGGAGGGCGGGCACGGTGGGGACGGGCTGGCAGCTGGAACGGATGCTCTCACAGGTCTCCTCCAACCTCAACCACTGCATGGCTCTATGATAAGAGACCACCACGTTTAGAAGTGACCGTCAGTGGGCTGCAGGGACATCAGGCAGCCAGCCTGTCTGCCCCCCTCTGTATGGGGACAGACACAGAGCAGCCCCTGTGGATCCCAAGGGACATGAGGATTTCTGCAGTGGACGTTCCCAGGCTGTGTCAAGCAGCACTCGGTTACAACACGACACGTTTCAGGAGCTTAAACATCTGGTCTGGTAAAGACAAAGGTACATAACTGAGTCAGTGTTGGGAATCTTGCCCTGGGAAGTGATGGGGGCCCTGTCCATGCAGACCCCAAGGTCAGGCTGGGGGGCTCGGAGCTGGGGGTGCCCCTGCTCAGGGCAGGGCAGCTGCATCAGAGGACCTTCAAAGGTCCATTCCATCTATCCTGTGATTCTGTGAAATCAGGATCCCACCTTCCCCCTCTCTGGTCCAAGTATTATGTCTAATTAGTTGGAGTTAATTTGTTTTCCCGTTCCATTTCGCTGGGGACGTGTCGTCTTCGCTGCCCATCTCCAGGCGGAGCGTGGCAGCAAGGAGCTGATATTTTAAGGCCACTCCTTTGAACTATTCAAAAAGCTGACACCGCATTAAGAAAGCAGCTGGTTTCAAAACGCATGCACACGCATCATCTGCTTGGAGAAGCTCATCACGAGCTGCATCCCGGAAACAAGCACGCTGCTATTTCTTGGCTGAGCGCGCAGGAGAGGGACGGATTGCACCGTTTCCTACTCCAAGGTGCACTGACCGTTTGCCAAAGGTTTGCGGCACAGAAGGGGATGAATGGGAACACGGGGCCAAACACATCCCTGGTACCGGCCCGATCCCTGCGGGTCCCTTCCGACTCAGGACACTCTGTGGTTCTGTGGTTCTGAACACATGGGGTTAACGCAGCCACGGATCTGGGGATGGGACTACACAGTAGCACGAGCCACCACGGAGCCCTGCAGAGCCATGGATCCAGCTCCGTTCCCAGCTCGGCCCATCTGCACAGTGGTCAGGGCCGTGTGATACGAACCCAGCACATGGGCAGGGAGCGAGCCCAGCACGGAGCTGCAGCACGTGGCATCAGGTTGCCAATGACACCGAGCTGAGTGGTGCAGGGGACACGTTAGAAGGAAGTGAAGGCATCCAGAGGGACCTCAACAAACTCGAAAGGTGGGCCCGTGTGAACCTCATGAGGTTCAACACAGCAAAGTGCAAGGTTTTGCACTTGGGTAGGAGTAACCCCAGATACGTATACAGACTGGGAGAAGAACTCCTGGAGAGCAAGCCCTGAGGAGAAGGACCTGGGGGTCCTGGTAGATGAAAAACTGACCGTGAGTCAGCAGTGTGCTCTTGCAGCTCAGAAGGCCAATGGGATCCTGGACTCCATCAGAAAAGGGGTGGCAGCAGGGACACAGAGGGGATTGTCCCTCTCTGCTCTGTCCTCATGAGGCCCCATCTGGAGTACTGCGTCCAGGTCTGGGCTCCCCAATACAAGAAAGACAGGGAGCTGTTAGAGAGGGTCCAGAGGAGGGCCACCAAGATGAGCAGGGGATGGAGCACCTCCCCTAAAAGGCAAGCTGACAGAGCTGGGCTTGTTCAGCCTGGAGAAGAGGAGGCTGCAAGGAAACCTCACTGCAGCCTTCCAGTATTTAAAAGGGGATTATAAACAGGAGGGGAATCAACTTTTTACAAGGGTAGGCAATGATAGTACAAGGGGGAATGGTTTTAAGTTGAAGGAGGGAAGGTTTAGGTTGGATGCCAGAGGGAAGCTCTTCACTGAGAGAGTGGGGAGGTGCTGGCACAGGCTGCCCAGAGAAGCTGTGGATGCTCCATCCCTGGAGTTGTCCAAGGCCAGGTTGGATGGAGCCCTGGGCAGCCTGGTCTAGTACCAGATCTGGAGGTTGGTGGCCCTGCCTGTGGCAGGGGGGTTGGAACCTGATGATCCCCGGGGTCCCTTCCAACCCAAGCCATTCTATGATTCTATGATCACCCACCATGGTGCCAACCCCATGGCGCAGCGGGGCTGCCCTGGCAGGAGGCAACCAGCCCCCATCACTTGGCAGAAGCAGCGGCCGGTGTCCGAGCAAACACCCCCAGCAAACAGCCCAGGGTGACCACGCAGAGCACAGCCTGAGCTCACACAACGGCTGCGACACAGCAGAAGGGCTGAGGAAGCATTGGGCCCAGCTGGGGACGGGCTGCTCCCAAAACTGAGGCCCTCTGCTCACAGGGAGCAGTGCGTGATGCAACCCGTGCCTGCTGGGGAGCGCTGCAGGAGCGGGCGGCCCGGTCCAACCCCACAGCCCCGCTCCCCACAGCACCTCCTCCAGCTGGAAGAACTTTACAGCTACGCCTGGAAATTCCCACCCAGCAGAAGCGCAGCGATGACAGATGCTCCATTTTGTGCAGCAGCACCGGTGTGAGATGAGGACAGGCTTCTGGCACCCAGCTCCTGAGCAAGGCAGGGCAGCTCGGGGCAACGGGTGTGTTACACGTTACTGCACTGAGCACCAAGCTCCGGCCTTCCCCCTTAGCTCAGCCATACAGAAAACACCTGGAACAAAAAGCCACCTGCTCCCTCCTGGCTGCGGTGCGGCGATGGCGTTACCCACACACTGCACACATCCCTCAATGGGAAAGGAAGAGCAAACCGGGAAGGTCCTGGCAGGGACACGGGCAGGGAACGCGTGGCTTTGTGCACAGCCCCACTGTGACTTCTGCTCTGCTAACACGGGAGGTGGTTGCACATGAAAAGCAGGCAGAACGTGGCTCTTGCCTTGGAAGAGGAGTGCTAAGGCTGGTTTGTGACTTTCAGCAGAACATCCATGTGGAATGCATCCCCACGCCCGTTCCAGCCATGTATGCCCAACTGGTTTCCATGTAACAGTGCCCCTGCCCCAGCAAACCACGAGTCTGCACGTGAGGGATGGATTCCTATGGAAGGGCAGTGATAAGTGACACAAGAGGAGCCCCCAGCCCAGCACGTGCAGCCCCACATTGGGGTACAGGGCAGGATGATAATACCAGGGCTGAAATCACGCGGAGATACTGCATGCCTGTGTTCCACCTCTGAGATGCAATTCCATTCTCCCTTCTGACATTATGTAAGGTTCCGGGTTGTGCTAAGCCTCCAGATTGCCATGGATGGCGATGGATTAGGGGAAATTAAATGGAAAGTGAATGATGCATCCTGACAAACACGACGTCCTGAAGCGGGCGGCATCAAGCGCTGCCGGGCTCACCAGGGACAGGCCTCCATCCCACCCACACTCCAACACAAAAGCAGCCCTTCCTGATCCATGCCGTGCTGCCAGCGCGACAGAAAGCAACAGCAGAAATGTGTCCACTCTGCAACCAGAACGGTACCGGAATGCCCAGGAACAAGAGCAGGCACAGCACCGTGCACACAAATGCAGCACCAGCACCGGCATCACTTGCTATTCCTCCAACCACACCTTGCAAATGATCACTGCTGTACCGGTGTTCTTCCCAGCAGCGCCAATTAAACACCTCCTCATCTTGATGCCGTTGTTCTCAAACCAAAAATACCACCCTCGATATCCCCGGTGGATTATTTTCCAGCCCGCCCCTCAGTAGATCTGTTCTACTTCAGCAATGCTGAGAAAGTGGCATGTTTTTCGGTGCACATTCGTTTTACGTTTCGTACACGCCATCCTTCTCATCTCTGAGAGCAGGAGACAAGCTCGGGGTTATGTAAAACTATTGCAACGACCAAAAGAAAAACACCCGAAGCAGCAGAACCTGCCCTTACACCACAAGCCACCTAATGGCTCCCAGCAGCCAGCCCCAAGCACTCAGCCTTCATATTCTACATCGATTTTCTGCAGAGCTAAAGGAGGCCAAGCAAGTCCTCCCACAATTTCAATGCAAGTGTATGCAAGAGGAGCAGCGCCGATACTCACAGGGCTTTGTTTTCTCTCCCCAGCACCCGCGAGCATGCGATGCTGCAGCAGGAGGGCAGCAGGTCCCGACGCGGCGAGCAGCCCCGAGCCTGCAGCCTGGACCCACAGCCTGGACCCACAGATCAGACCCACAGCCCAGACTGACAGCCTGGACCCACAGATCAGACCCACAGCCCAGAC